>NW_028234066.1:0-143434 GCF_037954325.1 Fistularia commersonii | reverse complement strand
ATTCATGAGTTATTTCCACTCCTAATCAAAAACGCTTCAACTTGGTGAGATAAGCACTTTTTGAACGAATGGCTATATCTTTTGAACTTGTAGCATGATTACACTGAATTTGAATTATTTTGTGAAGAATCATGTCCTACACAACATATTGCAACAGCAGAAACCAGCTTGATGAAATTCACGAGTTATTTCCACTCTTAATCAAAAACGCTTCAACTCGGTGAGATAAGGAGTTTTATGAACGAATGGCTATATCTTTTGAACTTGTAGCTGGATTACACTGAATTTGACATATATTGTGCAGAATCATGTCCTAAACTACATATTGAAACAGCAGAAACCAGCTTGATGAAATTCATGAGTTATTTCCACTCCTAATCAAAAACGCTTCACCTCGGTGAGATAAGCACTTTTTGAACGAATGGCTATATCTTTTGAACTTGTAGCTGGATTACACTGGATTTGACATATATTGTGCAGAATCATGTCCTAAACAACATATTGCAACAGCAGAAACCAGCTTAATGAAATTCATGAGTTATTTCCACTCCTAATCAAGAACGCTTCAATTGAGTGAGATAAGTACTTTTTGAACGAATGGCTATATCTTTTGAACTTGTAGCTTGATTGCACTGAATTTGACATATATTGTGCAGAGTAATGCCCTAAACAAAATATTACAACAGCAGAAACCAGCTTGATGAAATTCATGAGTTATTTCCCCTCGTAATCAAAAACGCTTCAACTTGGTGAGACAAACACTTTTTGAACGAATGGCTATATCTTTTGAACTTGTAGCTTGATTACACTGAATTTAAATTTTATTGTGCAGAATCATGTCCTACACAACATATTGCAACAGCAGAAACCAGCTTGATGAAATTCATGAGTTATTTCCACTCCTAATCAAGAACGCTTCAATTCAGTGAGCTAAGTACTTTTTGAACGAATGGCAATATCTTTATAAACTGTAATGGGATTACACATAATTTGACATATATTGTGCAAAATCATGTCCTAAACAACATATTGCAACAGCAGAAACCAGCTTGATGAAAATCATGAGTTATTTCCACTCCTAATCAAAAATGCTTCAACTCGGTGAGATAAGCACTTTTTGAACGAATGGCTATATCTTTTTAACTTGTTGCTGGATTACACTGAATTTGACATATATTGTGCAGAATCATGTCCTAAACAACATATTGCAACAGCAGAAACCTGCAAGATGAAATTCATGAGTTATTTCCATTCCTAATCAAAAACGCTTCAACTTGGTGAGACAAGCACTTTTTGAACGAATGGCAATATCTTTATAAACTGTGATGGGATTACCAATAATTTAACATATATTGTGCAGAATCATGTCCTAAACAACATATTGCAACAGCAGAAACCAGCTTGATGAAAATCATGAGTTATTTCCACTCCTAATCAAAAACGCTTCAACTTGGTGAGACAAGCACTTTTTGAACGAATGGCAATATCTTTATAAACTGTAATTGGGATTACACATAATTTGACATATATTGTGCAGAATCATGTCCTAAACAACATATTGCAACAGCAGAAACCAGCTTGATGAAATTCACGAGTTATTTCCACTCCTAATCAAAAACGCTTCACCTCTGTGAGATAAGCACTTTTTGAACAAATGGCTATATCTTTTGAATTTGTAGCTTGATTGCACTGAATTTGATATATATTGTGCAAAATCATGCCCTAAACAACATATTGCAACAGCAGAAACCAGCTTGATGAAATTCATGAGTTATTTCCACTCGTAATCAAAAACGCTTCAACTTGGTGAGATAAGCACTTTTTGAACGAATAGCTATATCTTTTGAACTTGTAGCATGATTACACTGAATTTGAATTATTTTGTGAAGAATCATGTCCTACACAACATATTGCAACAGCAGAAACCAGCTTGATGAAATTCACGAGTTATTTCCACTCTTAATCAAAAACGCTTCAACTCGGTGAGATAAGGAGTTTTATGAACGAATGGCTATATCTTTTGAACTTGTAGTTGGATTACACTGAATTTGACATATATTGTGCAGAATCATGTCCTAAACAATATATTGAAACAGCAGAAACCAGCTTGATGAAATTCATGAGTTATTTCCACTCTTAATCAAAAGCGCTTCAACTCGGTGAGATAAGGACTATTTTGAACGAATGGCTATATCTTTATAAACTGTGATGGGATGACAAATAATTTAACATATATTGTGCAGAATCATGTCCTGAACAACATATTGCAACAGCAGAAACCAGCTTGATGAAATTCATGAGTTATTTCCACTCCTAATCAAAAACGCTTCAACTTGGTGAGATAAGCACTTTTTGAACGAATGACAATATCTTTATGAACTGTGATGGGATTACACATAATTTGAAATATTTTGTGCAGAATCATGTCCTAAACAACATATTGAAACAGCAGAAACTAGCTTGATGAAATTCACGAGTTATTTCCACTCCTAATCAAAAACGCTTCAACTCGGTGAGATAAGCTTTTTTTTAACGAATGGCTTCATCTTTTGAACTTGTGGCTGGATTACACTGAATTTGACATATATTGTGCAGAATCATGTCCTAAACAACATATTGCAACAGCAGAAACCAGCTTGATAAAATTCATGAGTTATTTCCACTCCTAATCAAAAACGCTTCAACTTGGTGAGATAAGCACTTTTTGAACGAATGGCTATATCTTTATAAACTGTGATGGGATTACACATAATTTGACATATGTTGTGCAGAATCATGTCCTAAACAACATATTGCAACAGCAGAAACCAGCTTGTTGAAATTCATGAGTTATTTCCACTCCTAATCAAAAGCGCTTCAACTCGGTGAGATAAGGACTTTTTTGAACGAATGGCTATATCCTTATAAACTGTGATGGGATTACAGATAATTTGACATATATTGTGCAGAATCATGTCCTAAACAACATATTGCAACAGCAGAAACCAGCTTGATGAAATTCATGAGTTATTTCCACTGGTATTCAAAAACGCTTCAACTCGGTGAGATAAGCACTTTTTGAACGAATGGCTATATCTTTTGAACTTGTAGCTGGATTACACTGAATTTGACATATATTGTGCAGAATCATGTCCTTAACAACATATTGCAACAGCAGAAACCAGCTTGATGAAATTCAAGAGTTATTTCCACTCCTAATCAAAAACACTTCAACTTGGTGAGATAAGCAATTTTTGAACGAATTGCTATATCTTTATAAACTGTGATGGGATTACACATAATTTGACATATATTGTGCAGAATCATGTCCTAAACAACATATTGCAACAGCAAAAACCAGCTTGATGAAATTCATGAGTTATTTCTACTCCTAATCAAAAACGCTTCAATTCGGTGAGATAAGCAAGTTTTGAACGAAAGGCTATATCTTTTGAACATTTGGCTTGATTGCACTGAATTTGACATATATTGTGCAGAATCTTGCCCTGAACAACATATTGCAACAGCAGAAAACAGCTTGATGAAATTCATGAGTTATTTCCACTCCTAATCAAACACTCTTCACCTTGGTGAGATGAGCAATTTTTGAACGAATGGCTATATCTTTATTAACTGTGATGGGATTACACTGAATTTGACATATATTGTGCGGAATCACGTCCTAAACAACATATTGCAACAGCAGAAACCAGCTTGATGAAATTCACGAGTTATTTCCACTCCTAATCAAAAACGCTTCGACTCGGTGAGATAAGGACTTTTTTGAACGAATGGCTATATCTTTTGAACTTGTAGCTTGATTGCTCTGAATTTGACATATATTGTGCAGAATCATGCCCTAAACAACATATTGCAACAGCAGAAACCAGCTTGATGAAATTCATGAGTTATTTCCACTTGTAATCAAAAACGCTTCAACTTGGTGAGATCAGCGCTTTTTGAACGAATGGCTATATCTTTTGAACTTGTAGCTTGATTACACTGAATTTGAATTATATTGTGCAGAATCATGTCCTACACAACATATTGCAACAGCAGAAACCAGCTTGATGAAATTCATGAGTTATTTCCACTCCTAATCAAGAACGCTTCAATTCAGTGAGCTAAGTACTTTTTGAACGAATGGCAATATCTTTATAAACCATGATGGGATTACACATAATTTGACATATTTTGTGCAGAATCATGTCCTAAACCACATATTGCAACAGCAGAAACTAGCGTGATGAAATTCACGAGTTATTTCCACTCCTAATCAAAAACGCTTCAACTCGGTGAGATAAGCTTTTTTTTAACGAATGGCTATATCTTTTGAACTTGTTGCTGGATTACACTGAATTTGACATATATTGTGCAGAATCATGTCCTAAACAACATATTGCAACAGCAGAAACCTGCAAGATGAAATTCATGAGTTATTTCCATTCCTAATCAAAAACGCTTCAACTTAGTGAGACAAGTACTTTTTGAACGAATGGCAATATCTTTATAAACTGTGATGGGGTTACCAATAATTTAACATATATTGTGCAGAATCATGTCCTAAACAACATATTGCAACAGCAGAAACCAGCTTGATGAAAATCATGAGTTATTGCCACTCCTAATCGAAAACGCTTTAACTTGGTGAGACAAGCACTTTTTGAACGAATGGCAATATCTTTATAAACTGTGATGGGATTACACATAATTTGACATATATTGTGCAGAATCATGTCCTAAACTACATATTGAAACAGCAGAAACCAGCTTGATGAAATTCATGAGATATTTCCACTCCTAATCAAAAACGCTTCAACTTGGTGAGATAAGCACTTTTTGAACGAATGGCTATATCTTTTGAACTTGTAGCATGATTACACTGAATGTGAATTATTTTGTGAAGAATCATGTCCTACACAACATATTGCAACAGCAGAAACCAGCTTGATGAAATTCACGAGTTATTTCCACTCTTAATCAAAAACGCTTCAACTCGGTGAGATAAGGAGTTTTATGAACGAATGGCTATATCTTTTGAACTTGTAGCTGGATTACACTGAATTTGACATATATTGTGCAGAATCATGTCCTAAACTACATATTGAAACAGCAGAAACCAGCTTGATGAAATTCATGAGTTATTTCCACTCCTAATCAAAAGCGCTTCAACTCGGTGAGATAAGGACCTTTTTGAACGAATGTCTATATCTTTATAAACTGTGATGGGATTACACTGAATTTGTAATATATTGTTCAGAATCATGTCCTAAACATCATATTGCAACAGCAGAAACTAGCTTGATGAAATTCACGAGTTATTTCCACTCCTAATCAAAAACGCTTCAACTTGGTGAGATAAGCACTTTTTGAACGACTGCCTATATCTTTTGAACTTGTAGCTTGATTACACTGAATTTGAATTATATTGTGCAGAATCATGTCCTACACAACATATTGCAACAGCAGAAACCAGCTTGATGAAATTCATGAGTTATTTCCACTCCTAATCAAGAACGCTTCAATTCAGTGAGCTAAGTACTTTTTGAACGAATGGCAATATCTTTATAAACTGTGATGGGATTACACATAATTTGACATATATTGTGCAAAATCATGTCCTAAACAACATATTGCAACAGCAGAAACCAGCTTGATGAAAATCATGAGTTATTTCCACTCCTAATCAAAAATGCTTCAACTCGGTGAGATAAGCACTTTTTGAACGAATGGCTATATCTTTTTAACTTGTTGCTGGATTACACTGAATTTGACATATATTGTGCAGAATCATGTCCTAAACAACATATTGCAACAGCAGAAACCTGCAAGATGAAATTCATGAGTTATTTCCATTCCTAATCAAAAACGCTTCAACTTGGTGAGACAAGCACTTTTTGAACGAATGGCAATATCTTTATAAACTGTGATGGGATTACCAATAATTTAACATATATTGTGCAGAATCATGTCCTAAACAACATATTGCAACAGCAGAAACCAGCTTGATGAAAATCATGAGTTATTTCCACTCCTAATCAAAAACGCTTCAACTTGGTGAGACAAGCACTTTTTGAACGAATGGCAATATCTTTATAAACTGTAATTGGGATTACACATAATTTGACATATATTGTGCAGAATCATGTCCTAAACAACATATTGCAACAGCAGAAACCAGCTTGATGAAATTCATGAGTTATTTCCACTCCTAATCAAAAACGCTTCACCTCTGTGAGATAAGCACTTTTTGAACAAATGGCTATATCTTTTGAATTTGTAGCTTGATTGCACTGAATTTGATATATATTGTGCAAAATCATGCCCTAAACAACATATTGCAACAGCAGAAACCAGCTTGATGAAATTCAAGAGTTATTTCCACTCGTAATCAAAAACGCTTCAAATTGGTGAGATAAGCACTTTTTGAACGAATAGCTATATCTTTTGAACTTGTAGCATGATTACACTGAATTTGAATTATTTTGTGAAGAATCATGTCCTAAACAACATATTGCAACAGCAGAAACCAGCTTGATGAAATTCACGAGTTATTTCCACTCTTAATCAAAAACGCTTCAACTCGGTGAGATAAGGAGTTTTATGAACGAATGGCTATATCTTTTGAACTTGTAGTTGGATTACACTGAATTTGACATATATTGTGCAGAATCTTGTCCTAAACAACATATTGAAACAGCAGAAACCAGCTTGATGAAATTCATGAGTTATTTCCACTCTTAATCAAAAGCGCTTCAACTCGGTGAGATAAGGACTTTTTTGAACGAATGGCTATATCTTTATAAACTGTGATGGGATGACAAATAATTTAACATATATTGTGCAGAATCATGTCCTGAACAACATATTGCAACAGCAGAAACCAGCTTGATGAAATTCATGAGTTATTTCCACTCCTAATCAAAAACGCTTCAACTTGGTGAGATAAGCACTTTTTGAACGAATGACAATATCTTTATGAACTGTGATGGGATTACACAAAGTTTGACATATTTTGTGCAGAATCATGTCCTAAACAACATATTGCAACAGCAGAAACTAGCTTGATGAAATTCACGAGTTATTTCCACTCCTAATCAAAAACGCTTCAACTCGGTGAGATAAGCTTTTTTTTAACGAATGGCTATATCTTTTGAACTTGTGGCTGGATTACACTGAATTTGACATATATTGTGCAGAATCATGTCCTAAACAACATATTGCAACAGCAGAAACCAGCTTGATGAAATTCATGAGTTATTTCCACTCCTAATCAAAAACGCTTCAACTTGGTGAGATAAGCACTTTTTGAACGAATGGCTATATCTTTATAAACTGTGATGGGATTACACATAATTTGACATATGTTGTGCAGAATCATGTCCTAAACAACATATTGCAACAGCAGAAACCAGCTTGTTGAAATTCATGAGTTATTTCCACTCCTAATCAAAAGCGCTTCAACTCGGTGAGATAAGGACTTTTTTGAACGAATGGCTATATCCTTATAAACTGTGATGGGATTACAGATAATTTGACATATATTGTGCAGAATCATGTCCTAAACAACATATTGCAACAGCAGAAACCAGCTTGATGAAATTCATGAGTTATTTCCACTGGTATTCAAAAACGCTTCAACTCGGTGAGATAAGCACTTTTTGAACGAATGGCTATATCTTTTGAACTTGTAGCTGGATTACACTGAATTTGACATATATTGTGCAGAATCATGTCCTTAACAACATATTGCAACAGCAGAAACCAGCTTGATGAAATTCAAGAGTTATTTCCACTCCTAATCAAAAACACTTCAACTTGGTGAGATAAGCAATTTTTGAACGAATGGCTATATCTTTATTAACTGTGATGGGATTACACATAATTTGACATATATTGTGCAAAATCATGTCCTAAACAACATATTGCAACAGCAGAAACCAGCTTGATGAAATTCAAGAGTTATTTCCACTCCTAATTAAACACTCTTCACCTTGGTGAGATGAGCAATTTTTGAACGAATGGCTATATCTTTATTAACTGTGATGGGATTACACATAATTTGACATATATTGTGCAAAATCATGTCCTAAACAACATATTGCAACAGCAGAAACCAGCTTGATGAAATTCAAGAGTTATTTCCACTCCTAATCAAAAATGCTTCAACTCGGTGAGATAAGCACTTTTTGAACGAATGGCTATATCTTTTTAACTTGTTGCTGGATTACACATAATTTGACATATATTGTGCAGAATCATGTCCTAAACAACATATTGCAACAGCAGAAACCTGCAAGATGAAATTCATGAGTTATTTCCATTCCTAATCAAAAACGCTTCAACTTGGTGAGACAAGCACTTTTTGAACGAATGGCAATATCTTTATAAACTGTGATGGGATTACCAATAATTTAACATATATTGTGCAGAATCATGTCCTAAACAACATATTGCAACAGCAGAAACCAGCTTGATGAAAATCATGAGTTATTGCCACTCCTAATCGAAAACGCTTTAACTTGGTGAGACAAGCACTTTTTGAACGAATGGCAATATCTTTATCAACTGTGATGGGATTACACATAATTTGACATATATTGTGCAGAATCATGTCCTAAACAACAGATTGCAACAGCAGATACCAGCTTGATGAAATTTATGAGTTATTTCCACTCCTAATCAAAAACGCTTCAACTTGGTGAGATAAGCACTTTTTGAACGAATGGCTATATCTTTTGAACTTGTAGCATGATTACACTGAATTTTAATTATTTTGTGAAGAATCATGTCCTACACAACATATTGCAACAGCAGAAACCAGCTTGATGAAATTCACGAGTTATTTCCACTCTTAATCAAAAACGCTTCAACTCGGTGAGATAAGGAGTTTTATGAACGAATGGCTATATCTTTTGAACTTGTAGCTGGATTACACTGAATTTGACATATATTGTGCAGAATCATGTCCTAAACTACATATTGAAACAGCAGAAACCAGCTTGATGAAATTCATGAGTTATTTCCACTCCTAATCAAAAACGCTTCACCTCGGTGAGATAAGCAATTTTTGAACGAATGGCTATATCTTTTTAACTTGTAACTTGATTGCACTGAATTTGACATATATTGTGCAGAATCATGTCCTAAACAACATATTGCAACAGCAGAAACTAGCTTGATGAAATTCACGAGTTATTTCCACTCCTAATCAAAAACGCTTCAACTTGGTGAGATAAGCACTTTTTGAACGAATGGCTGTATCTTTTGAACTTGTAGCTGGATTACACTGGATTTGACATATATTGTGCAGAATCATGTCCTAAACAACATATTGCAACAGCAGAAACCAGCTTGATGAAATTCATGAGTTATTTCCACTCCTAATCAAGAACGCTTCAATTTAGTGAGATAAGTACTTTTTGAACGAATGGCTATATCTTTTGAACTTGTAGCTTGATTGCACTGAATTTGACATATATTGTGCAGAGTAATGCCCTAAACAAAATATTACAACAGCAGAAACCAGCTTGATGAAATTCATGAGTTATTTCCACTCGTAATCAAAAACGCTTCAACTTGGTGAGACAAACACTTTTTGAACGAATGGCTATATCTTTTGAACTTGTAGCTTGATTACACTGAATTTGAATTTTATTGTGCAGAATCATGTCCTACACAACATATTGCAAAAGCAGAAACCAGCTTGATGAAATTCACGAGTTATTTCCACTCGTAATCAAAAACGCTTCAACTTGGTGAGATAAGCACTTTTTAACGACTGCCTATATCTTTTGAACTTGTAGCTTGATGACACTGAATTTGAATTATATTGTGCAAAATCATGTCCTACACCTCATATTGCAACAGCAGAAACCAGCTTGATGAAATTCATGAGTTATTTCCACTCCTAATCAAGAACGCTTCAATTCAGTGAGCTAAGTACTTTTTGAACGAATGGCAATATCTTTATAAACTGTGATGGGATTACACATAATTTGACATATATTGTGCAAAATCATGTCCTAAACAACATATTGCAACAGCAGAAACCAGCTTGATGAAAATCATGAGTTATTTCCACTCCTAATCAAAAATGCTTCAACTCGGTGAGATAAGCACTTTTTGAACGAATGGCTATATCTTTTTAACTTGTTGCTGGATTACACTGAATTTGACATATATTGTGCAGAATCATGTCCTAAACAGCATATTGCAACAGCAGAAACCTGCAAGATGAAATTCATGAGTTATTTCCATTCCTAATCAAAAACGCTTCAACTTGGTGAGACAAGCACTTTTTGAACGAATGGCAATATCTTTATAAACTGTGATGGGATTACCAATAATTTAACATATATTGTGCAGAATCATGTCCTAAACAACATATTGCAACAGCAGAAACCAGCTTGATGAAAATCATGAGTTATTTCCCCTCTTATCAAAAACGCTTCAACTTGGTGAGACAAGCACTTTTTGAACGAATGGCAATATCTTTATAAACTGTCATGGGATTACACATAATTTGACATATATTGTGCAGAATCATGTCCTAAACAACATATTGCAACAGCAGAAACCAGCTTGATGAAATTCATGAGTTATTTCCACTCCTAATCAAAAACGCTTCAACTTGGTGAGATAAGCACTTTTTGAACGAATGGCTATATCTTTTGAACTTGTAGCATGATTACACTGAATTTGAATTATTTTGTGAAGAATCATGTCCTACACAACATATTGCAACAGCAGAAACCAGCTTGATGAAATTCACGAGTTATTTCCACTCTTAATCAAAAACGCTTCAACTCGGTGAGATAAGGAGTTTTATGAACGAATGGCTATATCTTTTGAACTTGTAGCTGGATTACACTGAATTTGACATATATTGTGCAGAATCATGTCCTAAACTACATATTGAAACAGCAGAAACCAGCTTGATGAAATTCATGAGTTATTTCCACTCCTAATCAAAAACGCTTCACCTCGGTGAGATAAGCACTTTTTGAACGAATGGCTATATCTTTTGAACTTGTAGCTGGATTACACTGGATTTGACATATATTGTGCAGAATCATGTCCTAAACAACATATTGCAACAGCAGAAACCAGCTTAATGAAATTCATGAGTTATTTCCACTCCTAATCAAGAACGCTTCAATTGAGTGAGATAAGTACTTTTTGAACGAATGGCTATATCTTTTGAACTTGTAGCTTGATTGCACTGAATTTGACATATATTGTGCAGAGTAATGCCCTAAACAAAATATTACAACAGCAGAAACCAGCTTGATGAAATTCATGAGTTATTTCCCCTCGTAATCAAAAACGCTTCAACTTGGTGAGACAAACACTTTTTGAACGAATGGCTATATCTTTTGAACTTGTAGCTTGATTACACTGAATTTAAATTTTATTGTGCAGAATCATGTCCTACACAACATATTGCAACAGCAGAAACCAGCTTGATGAAATTCATGAGTTATTTCCACTCCTAATCAAGAACGCTTCAATTCAGTGAGCTAAGTACTTTTTGAACGAATGGCAATATCTTTATAAACTGTAATGGGATTACACATAATTTGACATATATTGTGCAAAATCATGTCCTAAACAACATATTGCAACAGCAGAAACCAGCTTGATGAAAATCATGAGTTATTTCCACTCCTAATCAAAAATGCTTCAACTCGGTGAGATAAGCACTTTTTGAACGAATGGCTATATCTTTTTAACTTGTTGCTGGATTACACTGAATTTGACATATATTGTGCAGAATCATGTCCTAAACAACATATTGCAACAGCAGAAACCTGCAAGATGAAATTCATGAGTTATTTCCATTCCTAATCAAAAACGCTTCAACTTGGTGAGACAAGCACTTTTTGAACGAATGGCAATATCTTTATAAACTGTGATGGGATTACCAATAATTTAACATATATTGTGCAGAATCATGTCCTAAACAACATATTGCAACAGCAGAAACCAGCTTGATGAAAATCATGAGTTATTTCCACTCCTAATCAAAAACGCTTCAACTTGGTGAGACAAGCACTTTTTGAACGAATGGCAATATCTTTATAAACTGTAATTGGGATTACACATAATTTGACATATATTGTGCAGAATCATGTCCTAAACAACATATTGCAACAGCAGAAACCAGCTTGATGAAATTCACGAGTTATTTCCACTCCTAATCAAAAACGCTTCACCTCTGTGAGATAAGCACTTTTTGAACAAATGGCTATATCTTTTGAATTTGTAGCTTGATTGCACTGAATTTGATATATATTGTGCAAAATCATGCCCTAAACAACATATTGCAACAGCAGAAACCAGCTTGATGAAATTCATGAGTTATTTCCACTCGTAATCAAAAACGCTTCAACTTGGTGAGATAAGCACTTTTTGAACGAATAGCTATATCTTTTGAACTTGTAGCATGATTACACTGAATTTGAATTATTTTGTGAAGAATCATGTCCTACACAACATATTGCAACAGCAGAAACCAGCTTGATGAAATTCACGAGTTATTTCCACTCTTAATCAAAAACGCTTCAACTCGGTGAGATAAGGAGTTTTATGAACGAATGGCTATATCTTTTGAACTTGTAGTTGGATTACACTGAATTTGACATATATTGTGCAGAATCATGTCCTAAACAATATATTGAAACAGCAGAAACCAGCTTGATGAAATTCATGAGTTATTTCCACTCTTAATCAAAAGCGCTTCAACTCGGTGAGATAAGGACTATTTTGAACGAATGGCTATATCTTTATAAACTGTGATGGGATGACAAATAATTTAACATATATTGTGCAGAATCATGTCCTGAACAACATATTGCAACAGCAGAAACCAGCTTGATGAAATTCATGAGTTATTTCCACTCCTAATCAAAAACGCTTCAACTTGGTGAGATAAGCACTTTTTGAACGAATGACAATATCTTTATGAACTGTGATGGGATTACACATAATTTGAAATATTTTGTGCAGAATCATGTCCTAAACAACATATTGAAACAGCAGAAACTAGCTTGATGAAATTCACGAGTTATTTCCACTCCTAATCAAAAACGCTTCAACTCGGTGAGATAAGCTTTTTTTTAACGAATGGCTTCATCTTTTGAACTTGTGGCTGGATTACACTGAATTTGACATATATTGTGCAGAATCATGTCCTAAACAACATATTGCAACAGCAGAAACCAGCTTGATAAAATTCATGAGTTATTTCCACTCCTAATCAAAAACGCTTCAACTTGGTGAGATAAGCACTTTTTGAACGAATGGCTATATCTTTATAAACTGTGATGGGATTACACATAATTTGACATATGTTGTGCAGAATCATGTCCTAAACAACATATTGCAACAGCAGAAACCAGCTTGTTGAAATTCATGAGTTATTTCCACTCCTAATCAAAAGCGCTTCAACTCGGTGAGATAAGGACTTTTTTGAACGAATGGCTATATCCTTATAAACTGTGATGGGATTACAGATAATTTGACATATATTGTGCAGAATCATGTCCTAAACAACATATTGCAACAGCAGAAACCAGCTTGATGAAATTCATGAGTTATTTCCACTGGTATTCAAAAACGCTTCAACTCGGTGAGATAAGCACTTTTTGAACGAATGGCTATATCTTTTGAACTTGTAGCTGGATTACACTGAATTTGACATATATTGTGCAGAATCATGTCCTTAACAACATATTGCAACAGCAGAAACCAGCTTGATGAAATTCAAGAGTTATTTCCACTCCTAATCAAAAACACTTCAACTTGGTGAGATAAGCAATTTTTGAACGAATTGCTATATCTTTATAAACTGTGATGGGATTACACATAATTTGACATATATTGTGCAGAATCATGTCCTAAACAACATATTGCAACAGCAAAAACCAGCTTGATGAAATTCATGAGTTATTTCTACTCCTAATCAAAAACGCTTCAATTCGGTGAGATAAGCAAGTTTTGAACGAAAGGCTATATCTTTTGAACATTTGGCTTGATTGCACTGAATTTGACATATATTGTGCAGAATCTTGCCCTGAACAACATATTGCAACAGCAGAAAACAGCTTGATGAAATTCATGAGTTATTTCCACTCCTAATCAAACACTCTTCACCTTGGTGAGATGAGCAATTTTTGAACGAATGGCTATATCTTTATTAACTGTGATGGGATTACACTGAATTTGACATATATTGTGCGGAATCACGTCCTAAACAACATATTGCAACAGCAGAAACCAGCTTGATGAAATTCACGAGTTATTTCCACTCCTAATCAAAAACGCTTCGACTCGGTGAGATAAGGACTTTTTTGAACGAATGGCTATATCTTTTGAACTTGTAGCTTGATTGCTCTGAATTTGACATATATTGTGCAGAATCATGCCCTAAACAACATATTGCAACAGCAGAAACCAGCTTGATGAAATTCATGAGTTATTTCCACTTGTAATCAAAAACGCTTCAACTTGGTGAGATCAGCGCTTTTTGAACGAATGGCTATATCTTTTGAACTTGTAGCTTGATTACACTGAATTTGAATTATATTGTGCAGAATCATGTTCCAAACAACATATTGCAACAGCAGAAACCAGCTTGATGAAATTCACGAGATATTTCCTCTCCTAATCAAAAAACACTTCAACTCGGTGAGATAAGGACTTTTTTGAACGAATGTCTATATCTTTATAAACTGTAATGGGATTACACATAATTTGACATATATTGTGCAAAATCACGTCCTAAACAACATATCGCAACAGCAGAAACTAGCTTGATGAAATTCACGAGTTATTTCCACTCCTAATCAAAAACGCTTCAACTCGGTGAGATAAGCTTTTTTTAAACGAATGGCTATATCTTTTGAACTTGTGGCTGGATTAAACTGAATTTGACATATATTGTGCAGAAACATGTCCTAAACAACATATTGCAACAGCAGAAACCAGCTTGATGAAATTCATGAGTTATTTCCACTCCTAATCAAAAACGCTTCAACTTGGTGAGATAAGCACTTTTTGAACGAATGGCTATATCCTTATAAACTGTGATGGGATTACACATAATTTGACATATATTGTGAAGAATCATGTCTTAAACAACATATTGCAACAGCAGAAACCAGCTTGATGAAATTCATGAGTTATTTCCACTGGTAATCAAAAACGCTTGAACTCGGTGAGATAAGCACTTTTTGAACGAATGGCTATATCTTTTGAACTTGCAGCTGGATTACACTGAATTTGAAATATATTGTGCAGAATCATGTCCTAAACAACATATTGCAACAGCAGAAACCAGCTTGATGAAATTCAAGAGTTATTTCCACTCTTAATCAAAATCGCTTCAACTTGGTAAGATAAGCAATTTTTGAACGAATGGCTATATCTTTATAAAATGTGATGGGATTACACTGAATTCGACATATATTGTGCAGAATCATGTCCTAAACAACATATTGCAACAGCAAAAACCAGCTTGATGAAATTCATGAGTTATTTCCACTCCTAATCAAAAACGCTTCAATTCGGTGAGATAAGCACTTTTTGAACGAAAGGCTATATCTTTTGAACATTTGGCTTGATTGCACTGAATTTGACATATATTGTGCAAAATCTTGCCCTTAACAACATATTGCAACAGCAGAAACCAGCTTGATGAAATTCATGAGTTATTTCCACTTGTAATCAAAAACGCTTCTACTTGGTGAGATCAGCGCTTTTTGAACGAATGGCTATATCTTTTGAACTTGTAGCTTGATTACACTGAATTTGAATTATATTGTGCAGAATCATGTCCTAAACAACATATTGCAACAGCAAAAACCAGCTTGATGAAATTCATGAGTTATTTCCACTGCTAATCAAAAACGCTTCAATTCGGTGAGATAAGCACTTTTTGAACGAAAGGCTATATCTTTTGAACTTTTGGCTTGATTGCACTGAATTTGACATATATTGTGCAGAATCTTGCCCTGAACAACATATTGCAACAGCAGAAAACAGCTTGATGAAATTCATGAGTTATTTCCACTCCTAATCAAAAACGATTCAACTTGGTGAGACAAGCACTTTTTGAACGAATGGCAATATATTTATAAAATGTGATGGGATTACACATAATTTAACATATATTGTGCGGAATCACGTCCTAAACAACATATTGCAACAGCAGAAACCAGCTTGATGAAATTCACGAGTTATTTCCACTCCTAATCAAAAACGCTTCGACTCGGTGAGATAAGGACTTTTTTGAACGAATGGCTATATCTTTTGAACTTGTAGCTTGATTGCTCTGAATTTGACATATATTGTGCAGAATCATGCCCTAAACAACATATTGCAACAGCAGAAACCAGCTTGATGAAATTCATGAGTTATTTCCACTTGTAATCAAAAACGCTTCAACTTGGTGAGATCAGCGCTTTTTGAACGAATGGCTATATCTTTTGAACTTGTAGCTTGATTACACTGAATTTGAATTATATTGTGCAGAATCATGTTCCAAACAACATATTGCAACAGCAGAAACCAGCTTGATGAAATTCACGAGATATTTCCTCTCCTAATCAAAAAACACTTCAACTCGGTGAGATAAGGACTTTTTTGAACGAATGTCTATATCTTTATAAACTGTAATGGGATTACACATAATTTGACATATATTGTGCAGAATCACGTCCTAAACAACATATCACAACAGTAGAAACTAGCTTGATGAAATTCACGAGTTATTTCCACTCCTAATCAAAAACGCTTCAACTCGGTGAGATAAGCTTTTTTTAAACGAATGGCTATATCTTTTGAACTTGTGGCTGGATTAAACTGAATTTGACATATATTGTGCAGAATCATGTCCTAAACAACATATTGCAACAGCAGAAACCAGCTTGATGAAATTCATGAGTTATTTCCACTCCTAATCAAAAACGCTTCAACTTGGTGAGATAAGCACTTTTTGAACGAATGGCTATATCCTTATAAACTGTGATGGGATTACACATAATTTGACATATATTGTGAAGAATCATGTCTTAAACAACATATTGCAACAGCAGAAACCAGCTTGATGAAATTCATGAGTTATTTCCACTGGTAATCAAAAACGCTTGAACTCGGTGAGATAAGCACTTTTTGAACGAATGGCTATATCTTTTGAACTTGCAGCTGGATTACACTGAATTTGAATTATATTGTGCAGAATCATGTCCTAAACAACATATTGCAACAGCAGAAACCAGCTTGATGAAATTCAAGAGTTATTTCCACTCTTAATCAAAATCGCTTCAACTTGGTAAGATAAGCAATTTTTGAACGAATGGCTATATCTTTATAAAATGTGATGGGATTACACTGAATTCGACATATATTGTGCAGAATCATGTCCTAAACAACATATTGCAACAGCAAAAACCAGCTTGATGAAATTCATGAGTTATTTCCACTCCTAATCAAAAACGCTTCAATTCGGTGAGATAAGCACTTTTTGAACGAAAGGCTATATCTTTTGAACATTTGGCTTGATTGCACTGAATTTGACATATATTGTGCAAAATCTTGCCCTTAACAACATATTGCAACAGCAGAAACCAGCTTGATGAAATTCATGAGTTATTTCCACTTGTAATCAAAAACGCTTCAACTTGGTGAGATCAGCGCTTTTTGAACGAATGGCTATATCTTTTGAACTTGTAGCTTGATTACACTGAATTTGAATTATATTGTGCAGAATCATGTCCTAAACAACATATTGCAACAGCAAAAACCAGCTTGATGAAATTCATGAGTTATTTCCACTGCTAATCAAAAACGCTTCAATTCGGTGAGATAAGCACTTTTTGAACGAAAGGCTATATCTTTTGAACTTTTGGCTTGATTGCACTGAATTTGACATATATTGTGCAGAATCTTGCCCTGAACAACATATTGCAACAGCAGAAAACAGCTTGATGAAATTCATGAGTTATTTCCACTCCTAATCAAAAACGATTCAACTTGGTGAGACAAGCACTTTTTGAACGAATGGCAATATCTTTATAAAATGTGATGGGATTACACATAATTTAACATATATTGTGCGGAATCACGTCCTAAACAACATATTGCAACAGCAGAAACCAGCTTGATGAAATTCACGAGTTATTTCCACTCCTAATCAAAAACGCTTCGACTCGGTGAGATAAGGACTTTTTTGAACGAATGGCTATATCTTTTGAACTTGTAGCTTGATTGCTCTGAATTTGACATATATTGTGCAGAATCATGCCCTAAACAACATATTGCAACAGCAGAAACCAGCTTGATGAAATTCATGAGTTATTTCCACTTGTAATCAAAAACGCTTCAACTTGGTGAGATCAGCGCTTTTTGAACGAATGGCTATATCTTTTGAACTTGTAGCTTGATTACACTGAATTTGAATTATATTGTGCAGAATCATGTTCCAAACAACATATTGCAACAGCAGAAACCAGCTTGATGAAATTCACGAGATATTTCCTCTCCTAATCAAAAAACACTTCAACTCGGTGAGATAAGGACTTTTTTGAACGAATGTCTATATCTTTATAAACTGTAATGGGATTACACATAATTTGACATATATTGTGCAGAATCAAGTCCTAAACAACATATCGCAACAGCAGAAACTAGCTTGATGAAATTCACGAGTTATTTCCACTCCTAATCAAAAACGCTTCAACTCGGTGAGATAAGCTTTTTTTAAACGAATGGCTATATCTTTTGAACTTGTGGCTGGATTACACTGAATTTGACATATATTGTGCAGAATCATGTCCTAAACAACATATTGCAACAGCAGAAACCAGCTTGATGAAATTCATGAGTTATTTCCACTCCTAATCAAAAACGCTTCAACTTGGTGAGATAAGCACTTTTTGAACGAATGGCTATATCCTTATAAACTGTGATGGGATTACACATAATTTGACATATATTGTGAAGAATCATGTCTTAAACAACATATTGCAACAGCAGAAACCAGCTTGATGAAATTCATGAGTTATTTCCACTGGTAATCAAAAACGCTTGAACTCGGTGAGATAAGCACTTTTTGAACGAATGGCTATATCTTTTGAACTTGTAGCTGGATTACACTGAATTTGAAATATATTGTGCAGAATCATGTCCTAAACAACATATTGCAACAGCAGAAACCAGCTTGATGAAATTCAAGAGTTATTTCCACTCTTAATCAAAATCGCTTCAACTTGGTAAGATAAGCAATTTTTGAACGAATGGCTATATCTTTATAAAATGTGATGGGATTACACTGAATTCGACATATATTGTGCAGAATCATGTCCTAAACAACATATTGCAACAGCAAAAACCAGCTTGATGAAATTCATGAGTTATTTCCACTCCTAATCAAAAACGCTTCAATTCGGTGAGATAAGCACTTTTTGAACGAAAGGCTATATCTTTTGAACATTTGGCTTGATTGCACTGAATTTGACATATATTGTGCAAAATCTTGCCCTTAACAACATATTGCAACAGCAGAAACCAGCTTGATGAAATTCATGAGTTATTTCCACTTGTAATCAAAAACGCTTCAACTAGGTGAGATCAGCGCTTTTTGAACGAATGGCTATATCTTTTGAACTTGTAGCTTGATTACACTGAATTTGAATTATATTGTGCAGAATCATGTCCTAAACAACATATTGCAACAGCAAAAACCAGCTTGATGAAATTCATGAGTTATTTCCACTGCTAATCAAAAACGCTTCAATTCGGTGAGATAAGCACTTTTTGAACGAAAGGCTATATCTTTTGAACTTTTGGCTTGATTGCACTGAATTTGACATATATTGTGCAGAATCTTGCCCTGAACAACATATTGCAACTGCAGAAAACAGCTTGATGAAATTCATGAGTTATTTCCACTCCTAATCAAAAACGATTCAACTTGGTGAGACAAGCACTTTTTGAACGAATGGCAATATCTTTATAAAATGTGATGGGATTACACATAATTTAACATATATTGTGCAGAATCATGTCCTAAACAACATATTGCAACAGCAGAAACCATCTTGATGAAATTCACGAGATATTTCCTCTCCTAATCAAAAAACGCTTCAACTCGGTGAGATAAGGACTTTTTTGAACGAATGTCTATATCTTTATAAACTGTAATGGGATTACACATAATTTGACATATATTGTGCAGAATCATGTCCTGAACAACATATTGCAACAGCAGAAACAAGCTTGATGAAATTCATGAGTTTTTTCCACTCCTAATCGAAAACGCTTTAACTTGGTGAGACAAGCACTTTTTGAACGAATGGCAATATCTTTATAAACTGTGATGGGATTACACATAATTTGACATATATTGTTTAGAATCATGTCCTAAACAACATATTGCAACAGCAGAAACCAGCTTGATGAAATTCATGAGTTATTTCCACTCCTAATCAAAAACGCTTCACCTCTGTGAGATAAGCACTTTTTGAACGAATGGCTATATGTTTTGAATTTGTAGCTTGATTGCACTGAATTTGACATATATTTTGCAAATTCATGCCCTAAACAACATATTGCAACAGCAGAAACCAGCTTGATGAAATTCACGAGTTATTTCCACTCCTAATAAAAAACGCTTCAACTTGGTGAGATAAGCACTTTTTGAACGAATGGCTATATCTTTTGAATTTGTAGCATGATTACACTGAATTTGAATTATTTTGTGAAGAATCATGTCCTACACAACATATTGCAACAGCAGAAACCAGCTTGATGAAATTCACGAGTTATTTCCACTCTTAATCAAAAACGCTTCAACTCGGTAAGATCAGAAGTTTTATGAACGAATGGCTATATCTTTTGAACTTGTAGCTGGATTACACTGAATTTGACATATATTGTGCAGAATCATGTCCTAAACTACATATTGAAACAGCAGAAACCAGCTTGATGAAATTCATGAGTTATTTCCACTCCTAATCAAAAACGCTTCACCTCGGTGAGATAAGCAATTTTTGAACTAATGGCTATATCTTTTGAACTTGTAACTTGATTGCACTGAATTTGACATATATTGTGCAGAATCATGTCCTAAACAACATATTGCAACAGCAGAAACCAGCTTGATGAAATTCATGATTTATTTCCACTCCTAATCAAAAACGCTTCAATTCAGTGAGATAAGTACTTTTTGAACGAATGGCTATATCTTTTGAACTTGTAGCTTGATTGCACTGAATTTGACATATATTGTGCAGAGTAATGCCCTAAACAAAATATTACAACAGCAGAAACCAGCTTGATGAAATTCATGAGTTATTTCCACTCGTAATCAAAAACGCTTCAACTTGGTGAGACAAACACTTTTTGAACGAATGGCTATATCTTTTGAACTTGTAGCTTGATTACACTGAATTTGAATTTTATTGTGCAGAATCATGTCCTAAACAACATATTGCAAAAGCAGAAACCAGCTTGATGAAATTCACGAGTTATTTCCACTCGTAATCAAAAACGCTTCAACTTGGTGAGATAAGCACTTTTTGAACGACTGCCTATATCTTTTGAACTTGTAGCTTGATTACACTGAATTTGAATTATATTGTGCAGAATCATGTCCTACACAACATATTGCAACAGCAGAAACCAGCTTGATGAAATTCATGAGTTATTTCCACTCCTAATCAAGAACGCTTCAATTCAGTGAGCTAAGTACTTTTTGAACGAATGGCAATATCTTTATAAACTGTGATGGGATTACACATAATTTGACATATATTGTGCAAAATCATGTCCTAAACAACATATTGCAACAGCAGAAACCAGCTTGATGAAAATCATGAGTTATTTCCACTCCTAATCAAAAATGCTTCAACTCGGTGAGATAAGCACTTTTTGAACGAATGGCTATATCTTTTTAACTTGTTGCTGGATTACACTGAATTTGACATATATTGTGCAGAATCATATCCTATACAACATATTGCAACAGCAGAAACCAGCAAGATGAAATTCATGAGTTATTTCCATTCCTAATCAAAAACGCTTCAACTTGGTGAGACAAGCACTTTTTGAACGAATGGCAATATCTTTATAAACTGTGATGGGATTACCAATAATTTAACATATATTGTGCAGAATCATGTCCTAAACAACATATTGCAACAGCAGAAACCAGCTTTATGAAAATCATGAGTTATTGCCACTCCTAATCGAAAACGCTTTAACTTGGTGAGACAAGCACTTTTTGAACGAATGGCAATATCTTTATCAACTGTGATGGGATTACACATAATTTGACATATATTGTGCAGAATCATGTCCTAAACAACATATTGCAACAGCAGAAACCAGCTTGATGAAATTTATGAGTTATTTCCACTCCTAATCAAAAACGCTTCAACTTGGTGAGATAAGCACTTTTTGAACGAATGGCTATATCTTTTGAACTTGTAGCATGATTACACTGAATTTGAATTATTTTGTGAAGAATCATGTCCTACACAACATATTGCAACAGCAGAAACCAGCTTGATGAAATTCACGAGTTATTTCCACTCTTAATCAAAAACGCTTCAACTCGGTGAGATAAGGAGTTTTTTGAACGAATGGCTATATCTTTTGAACTTGTAGCTGGATTACACTGAATTTGACATATATTGTGCAGAATCATGTCCTAAACTACATATCGAAACAGCAGAAACCAGCTTGATGAAATTCATGAGTTATTTCCACTCCTAATCAAAAACGCTTCACCTCGGTGAGATAAGCAATTTTTGAACAAATGGCTATATCTTTTGAACTTGTAACTTGATTGCACTGAATTTGACATATATTGTGCAGAATCATGTCCTAAACAACATATTGCAACAGCAGAAACTAGCTTGATGAAATTCACGAGTTATTTCCACTCCTAATCAAAAACGCTTCAACTTGGTGAGATAAGCACTTTTTGAACGAATGGCTATATCTTTTGAACTTGTGGCTGGATTACACTGGATTTGACATATATTGTGCAGAATCATGTCCTAAACAACATATTGCAACAGCAGAAACCAGCTTGATGAAATTCATGAGTTATTTCCACTCCTAATCAAGAACGCTTCAATTCAGTGAGATAAGTACTTTTTGAACGAATGGCTATATCTTTTGAACTTGTAGCTTGATTGCACTGAATTTGACATATATTGTGCAAAGTAATGCCCTAAACAAAATATTACAACAGCAGAAACCAGCTTGATGAAATTCATGAGTTATTTCCACTCGTAATCAAAAACGCTTCAACTTGGTGAGACAAACACTTTTTGAACGAATGGCTATATCTTTTGAACTTGTAGCTTGATTACACTGAATTTGAATTTTATTGTGCAGAATCATGTCCTACACAACATATTACAACAGCAGAAACCAGCTTGATGAAATTCACGAGTTATTTCCACTCGTAATCAAAAACGCTTCAACTTGGTGAGATAAGCACTTTTTGAACGACTGCCTATATCTTTTGAACTTGTAGCTTGATTACACTGAATTTGAATTATATTGTGCAGAATCATGTCCTACACAACATATTGCAACAGCAGAAACCAGCTTGATGAAATTCATGAGTTATTTCAACTCCTAATCAAGAACGCTTCAATTCAGTGAGCTAAGTACTTTTTGAACGAATGGCAATATCTTTATAAACTGTGATGGGATTACACATAATTTGATTTATATTGTGCAAAATCATGTCCTGAACAACATATTGCAACAGCAGAAACCAGCTTGATGAAAATCATGAGTTATTTCCACTCCTAATCAAAAATGCTTCAACTCGGTGAGATAAGCACTTATTGAACGAATGGCTATATCTTTTTAACTTGTTGCTGGATTACACTGAATTTGACATATATTGTGCAGAATCATGTCCTAAACAACATATTGCAACAGCAGAAACCTGCAAGATGAAATTCATGAGTTATTTCCATTCCTAATCAAAAACGCTTCAACTTGGTGAGACAAGCACTTTTTGAACGAATGGCAATATCTTTATAAACTGTGATGGGATTACCAATAATTTAACATATATTGTGCAGAATCATGTCCTAAACAACATATTGCAACAGCAGAAACCAGCTTGATGAAAATCATGAGTTATTTCCACTCCTAATCAAAAACGCTTCAACTTGGTGAGACAAGCACTTTTTGAACGAATGGCAATATCTTTATAAACTGTCATGGGATTACACATAATTTGACATATATTGTGCAGAATCATGTCCTAAACAACATATTGCAACAGCAGAAACCAGCTTGATGAAATTCATGAGTTATTTCCACTCCTAATCAAAAACGCTTCACCTCTGTGAGATAAGCACTTTTTGAACAAATGGCTATATCTTTTGAATTTGTAGCTTGATTGCACTGAATTTGACATATACTGTGCAAAATCATGCCCTAAACAACATATTGCAACAGCAAAAACCAGCTTGATGAAATTCATGAGTTATTTCCACTCCTAATCAAAAACGCTTCAACTTGGTGAGATAAGCACTTTTTGAACGAATAACTATATCTTTTGAACTTGTAGCATGATTACACTGAATTTGAATTATTTTGTGAAGAATCATGTCCTACACAACATATTGCAACAGCAAAAACCAGCTTGATGAAATTCATGAGTTATTTCCACTCTTAATCAAAAACGCCTCACCTCGGTGAGATAAGCAATTTTTGAACAAATGGCTATATCTTTTGAACTTGTAGCTTGATTGCACTGAATTTGACATATATTGTGCAGAATCATGTCCCAAACAACAAATTGCAACAGCAGAAACTAGCTTGATGAAATTCACGAGTTATTTCCACTCCTAATCAAAAACGCTTCAACTTGGTGAGATAAGCACATTTTGAACGAATGGCTATATCTTTTGAACTTGTAGCTGGATTACACTGGATTTGACATATATTGTGCAGAATCATGTCCTAAACAACATATTGCAACAGCAGAAACCAGCTTGATGAAATTCATGAGTTATTTCCACTCCTAATCAAGAACGCTTCAATTCAGTGAGAAAAGTACTTTTTGAACGAATGGCTATATCTTTTGAACTTGTAGCTTGATTGCACTGAATTTGACATATATTGTGCAGAATAATGCCCTAAACAAAATATTACAACAGCAGAAACCAGCTTGATGAAATTCATGAGTTATTTCCACTCGTAATCAAAAACGCTTCAACTTGGTGAGACAAACACTTTTTGAATGAATGGCTATATCTTTTGAACTTGTAGCTTGATTACACTGAATTTGAATTTTATTGTGCAGAATCATGTCCTAAACAACATATTGCAACAGCAGAAACCAGCTTGATGAAATTCACGAGTTATTTCCACTCCTAATCAAAAATGCTTCAACTCGGTGAGATAAGCACTTTTTGAACGAATGGCTATATCTTTTTAACTTGTTGCTGGATTACACTGAATTTGACATATATTGTGCAGAATCATATCCTATACAACATATTGCAACAGCAGAAACCAGCAAGATGAAATTCATGAGTTATTTCCATTCCTAATCAAAAACGCTTCAACTTGGTGAGACAAGCACTTTTTGAACGAATGGCAATATCTTTATAAACTGTGATGGGATTACCAATAATTTAACATATATTGTGCAGAATCATGTCCTAAACAACATATTGCAACAGCAGAAACCAGCTTTATGAAAATCATGAGTTATTGCCACTCCTAATCGAAAACGCTTTAACTTGGTGAGACAAGCACTTTTTGAACGAATGGCAATATCTTTATCAACTGTGATGGGATTACACATAATTTGACATATATTGTGCAGAATCATGTCCTAAACAACATATTGCAACAGCAGAAACCAGCTTGATGAAATTTATGAGTTATTTCCACTCCTAATCAAAAACGCTTCAACTTGGTGAGATAAGCACTTTTTGAACGAATGGCTATATCTTTTGAACTTGTAGCATGATTACACTGAATTTGAATTATTTTGTGAAGAATCATGTCCTACACAACATATTGCAACAGCAGAAACCAGCTTGATGAAATTCACGAGTTATTTCCACTCTTAATCAAAAACGCTTCAACTCGGTGAGATAAGGAGTTTTTTGAACGAATGGCTATATCTTTTGAACTTGTAGCTGGATTACACTGAATTTGACATATATTGTGCAGAATCATGTCCTAAACTACATATCGAAACAGCAGAAACCAGCTTGATGAAATTCATGAGTTATTTCCACTCCTAATCAAAAACGCTTCACCTCGGTGAGATAAGCAATTTTTGAACAAATGGCTATATCTTTTGAACTTGTAACTTGATTGCACTGAATTTGACATATATTGTGCAGAATCATGTCCTAAACAACATATTGCAACAGCAGAAACTAGCTTGATGAAATTCACGAGTTATTTCCACTCCTAATCAAAAACGCTTCAACTTGGTGAGATAAGCACTTTTTGAACGAATGGCTATATCTTTTGAACTTGTGGCTGGATTACACTGGATTTGACATATATTGTGCAGAATCATGTCCTAAACAACATATTGCAACAGCAGAAACCAGCTTGATGAAATTCATGAGTTATTTCCACTCCTAATCAAGAACGCTTCAATTCAGTGAGATAAGTACTTTTTGAACGAATGGCTATATCTTTTGAACTTGTAGCTTGATTGCACTGAATTTGACATATATTGTGCAAAGTAATGCCCTAAACAAAATATTACAACAGCAGAAACCAGCTTGATGAAATTCATGAGTTATTTCCACTCGTAATCAAAAACGCTTCAACTTGGTGAGACAAACACTTTTTGAACGAATGGCTATATCTTTTGAACTTGTAGCTTGATTACACTGAATTTGAATTTTATTGTGCAGAATCATGTCCTACACAACATATTACAACAGCAGAAACCAGCTTGATGAAATTCACGAGTTATTTCCACTCGTAATCAAAAACGCTTCAACTTGGTGAGATAAGCACTTTTTGAACGACTGCCTATATCTTTTGAACTTGTAGCTTGATTACACTGAATTTGAATTATATTGTGCAGAATCATGTCCTACACAACATATTGCAACAGCAGAAACCAGCTTGATGAAATTCATGAGTTATTTCAACTCCTAATCAAGAACGCTTCAATTCAGTGAGCTAAGTACTTTTTGAACGAATGGCAATATCTTTATAAACTGTGATGGGATTACACATAATTTGATTTATATTGTGCAAAATCATGTCCTGAACAACATATTGCAACAGCAGAAACCAGCTTGATGAAAATCATGAGTTATTTCCACTCCTAATCAAAAATGCTTCAACTCGGTGAGATAAGCACTTATTGAACGAATGGCTATATCTTTTTAACTTGTTGCTGGATTACACTGAATTTGACATATATTGTGCAGAATCATGTCCTAAACAACATATTGCAACAGCAGAAACCTGCAAGATGAAATTCATGAGTTATTTCCATTCCTAATCAAAAACGCTTCAACTTGGTGAGACAAGCACTTTTTGAACGAATGGCAATATCTTTATAAACTGTGATGGGATTACCAATAATTTAACATATATTGTGCAGAATCATGTCCTAAACAACATATTGCAACAGCAGAAACCAGCTTGATGAAAATCATGAGTTATTTCCACTCCTAATCAAAAACGCTTCAACTTGGTGAGACAAGCACTTTTTGAACGAATGGCAATATCTTTATAAACTGTCATGGGATTACACATAATTTGACATATATTGTGCAGAATCATGTCCTAAACAACATATTGCAACAGCAGAAACCAGCTTGATGAAATTCATGAGTTATTTCCACTCCTAATCAAAAACGCTTCACCTCTGTGAGATAAGCACTTTTTGAACAAATGGCTATATCTTTTGAATTTGTAGCTTGATTGCACTGAATTTGACATATACTGTGCAAAATCATGCCCTAAACAACATATTGCAACAGCAAAAACCAGCTTGATGAAATTCATGAGTTATTTCCACTCCTAATCAAAAACGCTTCAACTTGGTGAGATAAGCACTTTTTGAACGAATAACTATATCTTTTGAACTTGTAGCATGATTACACTGAATTTGAATTATTTTGTGAAGAATCATGTCCTACACAACATATTGCAACAGCAAAAACCAGCTTGATGAAATTCATGAGTTATTTCCACTCTTAATCAAAAACGCCTCACCTCGGTGAGATAAGCAATTTTTGAACAAATGGCTATATCTTTTGAACTTGTAGCTTGATTGCACTGAATTTGACATATATTGTGCAGAATCATGTCCCAAACAACAAATTGCAACAGCAGAAACTAGCTTGATGAAATTCACGAGTTATTTCCACTCCTAATCAAAAACGCTTCAACTTGGTGAGATAAGCACATTTTGAACGAATGGCTATATCTTTTGAACTTGTAGCTGGATTACACTGGATTTGACATATATTGTGCAGAATCATGTCCTAAACAACATATTGCCACAGCAGAAACCAGCTTGATGAAATTCATGAGTTATTTCCACTCCTAATCAAGAACGCTTCAATTCAGTGAGAAAAGTACTTTTTGAACGAATGGCTATATCTTTTGAACTTGTAGCTTGATTGCACTGAATTTGACATATATTGTGCAGAATAATGCCCTAAACAAAATATTACAACAGCAGAAACCAGCTTGATGAAATTCATGAGTTATTTCCACTCGTAATCAAAAACGCTTCAACTTGGTGAGACAAACACTTTTTGAATGAATGGCTATATCTTTTGAACTTGTAGCTTGATTACACTGAATTTGAATTTTATTGTGCAGAATCATGTCCTAAACAACATATTGCAACAGCAGAAACCAGCTTGATGAAATTCACGAGTTATTTCCACTCCTAATCAAAAACGCTTCAACTCGGTGAGATAAGGAGTTTTATGAACGAATGGCTATATCTTTTGAACATGTAGCTGGATTACACTGAATTTGACATATATTGTGCAAAATCATGCCCTGAACCACATATTGCAACAGCAGAAACCAGCTTGATGAAATTCATGAGTTATTTCCACTCCTAATCAAAAACGCTTCACCTTGGTGAGATAAGGACTTTTTTGAACGAATGGCTATATCTTTATAAACTGTGATGGGATTACAGATAATTTGAATCATATTGTGCAGAATCATGTCCTAAACAACATATTGCAACAGCAGAAACCAGCTTGATGAAATTCACGAGTTATTTCCACTCCTAATCAAAAACGCTTCAACTTGGTAAGATAAGCAATTTTTGAACGAATGGCTATATCTTTATAAACTGTGATGGGATTACACTGAATTTGACATATATTGTGCAAAATCATGCCCTAAACAACATATTGCAACAGCAGAAACCAGCTTGATGAAATTCATAAGTTATTTCCACTCCTAAACAAAAACTATTCAACTCGGTGAGATAAGCACTTTTTGAACGAATGGCTATATCTTTTGAACTTGTGGCTGGATTACACTGAATTTGACATATATTGTGCAGAATCATGTCCTAAACAACATATTGCAACAGCAGAAACCAGCTTGATGATATTCATGAGTTATTTCCACTCCTAATCAAAAACGCTTTAACTTGGTGAGATAAGCACTTTTTGAACGAATGGCAATATCTTTATAAACTGTGATGGGATTACACATAATTTAACATATATTTTGCAGAATCATGTCCTAAACAACATATTGCAACAGCAGAAACCAGCTTGATGAAATTCATGAGTTATTTCCACTCCTAATCAAGAACGTTTCAATTCAGTGAGATAAGTACTTTTTGAACGAATGGCTATATCTTTTGAACTTGTAGCTTGATTGCACTGAATTTGACATATATTGTGCAGAATAATGCCCTAAACAAAATATTACAACAGCAGAAACCAGCTTGATGAAATTCATGAGTTATTTCCACTCCTAATCAAAAACGCTTCAACTTGGTGACACAAACACTTTTTGAACGAATGGCTATATCTTTTGAACTTGTAGCTTGATTACACTGAATTTGAATTTTATTGTGCAGAATCATGTCCTAAACAACATATTGCAACAGCAGAAACCAGCTTGATGATATTCACGAGTTATTTCCACTCATAATCAAAAATGCTTCAACTTGGTGAGATAAGCACTTTTTGATCGACTGGCTATATCTTTTGAACTTGTAGCTTGATTACACTGACTTTGAATTACATTGTGCAGAATCATGTCCTACACAACATATTGCAACAGCAGAAACCAGCTTGATGAAATTCATGAGTTATTTCCACTCCTAATCAAGAACGCTTCAATTCAATGAGATAAGTACTTTTTGAACGAATGGCAATATCTTTATAAACTGTGATGGGATTACACATATTTTTGACATATATTGTGCAAAATCATTTCCTAAACAACATATTGCAACAGCAGAAACCAGCTTGATGAAAATCATGAGTTATTTCCACTCCTAATCAAAAACGCTTCAACTCGGTGAGATAAGCACTTTTTGAACGAATGGCTATATCTTTTTAACTTGTTGCTGGATTACACTGAATTTGACATATATTGTGCAGAATCATGTCCTAAACAACATATTGCAACAGCAGAAACCTGCAAGATGAAATTCATGAGTTATATCCACTCCTAATCAAAAACGCTTCAACTTGGTGAGACAAGCACTTTTTGAACGAATGGCAATATCTTTATAAACTGTGATGGGATTACCAATAATTTAACATATATTTTGCAGAATCATGTCCTAAACAACATATTGCAACAGCAGAAACCAGCTTGATGAAATTCATGAGTTATTTCCACTCCTAATCAAAAACGCTTCAAATCGGTGATATAAGCACTTTTTGAATGAATGGCTATGCAGAATCATGTCCTGAACAACATATTGCAACAGCAGAAACCAGCTTGATGAAATTCATGAGTTTTTTCCACTCCTAAACAAAAACGATTCAACTCGGTGAGATAAGCACTTTTTGAACGAATGGCTATATCTTTTGAATTTGTAGCTTGATTGCACTGAATTTGACATATATTGTGCAAAATCATGCCCTAAACTACATATTGCAACAGCTAAAACCAGCTTGATGAAATTCATGAGTTATTTCCACTCGTAATCAAAAACGCTTCAACTTTGTGAGATAAGCACTTTTTGAACGAATGGCTATATCTTTTGAACTTGTAGCATGATTACACTGAATTTGAATTATTTTGTGAAGAATCATATCCTACACAACATATTGCAACAGCAGAAACCAGCTTGATGAAATTCACGAGTTATTTCCACTCTTAATCCAAAAACGCTTCAACTCGGTGAGATAAGGAGTTTTATGAACGAATGGCTATATCTTTTGAACTTGCAGCTGGATTACACTGAATTTAACATATATTGTGCAGAATCATGTCCTAAACAACATATTGAAACAGCAGAAACCAGCTTGATGAAATTCATGAGTTATTTCCACTCCTGATCAAAAACGCTTCACCTCGGTGAGATAAGCAATTTTTGAACGAATGGCTATATCTTTTGAACTTGTAACTTGATTGCACTGAATTTGACATATATTGTGCAGAATCATGTCCTAAACAACATATTGCAACAGCAGAAACTAGCTTGATGAAATTCACGAGTTATTTCCACTCCTAATCAAGAACGCTTCAATTCAGTGAGAAAAGTACTTTTTGAACGAATGGCTATATCTTTTGAACTTGTAGCTTGATTGCACTGAATTTGACATATATTGTGCAGAATCATGTCCTAAACAACATATTGCAACAGCAGAAACCAGCTTGATGAAATTCATGAGTTGTTTCCACTCCTAATCAAAAACGCTTCAAATCGGTGAGATAAGCACTTTTTGAACGAATGGCTATGCAGAATCATGTCCTGAACAACATATTGCAACAGCAGAAACCAGCTTGATGAAATTCATGAGTTTTTTCCACTGTTAATCGAAAACGCTTCAACTTGGTGAGACAAGCACTTTTTGAACGAATGGCAATATCTTTATAAACTGTGATGGGATTACACATAATTTGACATATATTGTACAGAATCATGTCCTAAACAACATATTGCAACAGCAGAAACCAGCTTGATGAAATTCATGAGTTATTTCCACTCCTAATCAAAAACGCTTCACCTCTGTGAGATAAGCACTTTTTGAACAAATGGCTGTATCTTTTGAATTTGTAGCTTGATTGCACTGAATTTGACATATATTGTGCAAAATCATGCCCTAAACAACATATTACAACAGCAGAAACCAGCTTGATGAAATTCATGAGTTATTTCCACTCGTAATCAAAAACGCTTCAACTTGGTGAGATAAGCACTTTTTGAACGAATGGCTATATCTTTTGAACTTGTAGCATGATTACACTGAATTTGAAATATTTTGTGAAGAATCATGTCCTACACAACATATTGCAACAGCAGAAACAAGCTTGATGAAATTCACGAGTTATTTCCACTCTTAATCAAAAACGCTTCAACTCGGTGAGATAAGGAGTTTTTGAACGAATGGCTATATCTTTTGAACTTGTAACTTGATTGCACTGAATTTGACATATATTGTGCAGAATCATGTCCTAAACAACATATTGCAACAGCAGAAACTAGCTTGATGAAATTCACGAGTTATTTCCACTCCTAATCAAAAACGCTTCAACTTGGTGAGATAAGCACTTTTTGAACGAATGGCTATATCTTTTGAACTTGTAGCTGGATTACACTGAATTTGAATTTTATTGTGCAGAATCATGTCCTAAACAACATATTGCAACAGCAGAAACCAGCTTGATGAAATTCACGAGTTATTTCCACTCCTAATCAAAAACGCTTCAACTCGGTGAGATAAGGAGTTTTATGAACGAATGGCTATATCTTTTGAACTTGTAGCTGGATTACACTGAATTTGACATATATTGTGCAAAATCATGCCCTGAACAACATATTGCAACAGCAGACACAAGCTTGATGAAATTCATGAGTTATAACCACTCCTAATCAAACACGCTTCACCTTGGTGAGATAAGGACTTTTTTGAACGAATGGCTATATCTTTATAAACTGTGATGGGATTACACATAATTTGACATATATTGTGCAAAATCATGTCCTAAAAAACATATTGCAACAGCAAAAACCAGCTTGATGAAATTCATGAGTTATTTCCACTCGTAATCAAAAACGCTTAAACTTGGTGAGATAAGCACTTTTTGAACGAATGGCTATATCTTTTTGTACTTGTAGCTTGATTACACTGAATTTGACATATATTGTGCAGAATCATGTCCTAAACAATATATTGCAACAGCAGAAACCAGCTTGATGAAATTCATGAGTTATTTCCACTCCTAATCAAAAACGCTTCAACTTGGTGAGACAAGCACTTTTTGAACGAATGGCAATATCTTTATAAACTGTGATGGGATTACACTGAATTTGACATATATTGTGCAGAATCATGTCCTAAACAACATATTGCTACAGCAGAAACCAGCTTGATGAAATTCATGAGTTATTTCCACTGGTAATCAAAAACGCTTCACCTCTGTGAGATAAGCACTTTTTGAACGAATGGCTATATCTTTTGAACTTGTAGCTTGATTGCACTGAATTTGACATATATTGTGCAGAATCATGTCCTAAAAAACATATTGCAACAGCAAAAACCAGCTTGATGAAATTCATGAGTTATTTCCACTCGTAATCAAAAACGCTTAAACTTGGTGAGATAAGCACTTTTTGAACGAATGGCTATATCTTTTTGTACTTGCAGCTTGATTACATTGAATTTGACATATATTGTGCAGAATCATGTCCTAAACAATATATTGCAACAGCAGAAACCAGCTTGATGAAATTCATGAGTTATTTCCACTCCTAATCAAAAACGCTTCAACTTGGTGAGACAAGCACTTTTTGAACGAATGGCAATATCTTTATAAACTGTGATGGGATTACACTGAATTTGACATATATTGTGCAGAATCATGTCCTAAACAACATATTGCTACAGCAGAAACCAGCTTGATGAAATTCATGAGTTATTTCCACTCCTAATCAAAAACGCTTCACCTCTTTGAGATAAGCACTTTTTGAACGAATGGCTATATCTTTTGAATTTGTAGCTTGATTGCACTGAATTTGACATATATTGTGCAGAATCATGTCCTAAACAACATATTGCAACAGCAGAAACTAGCTTGATGAAATTCACGAGTTATTTCCACTCCTAATCAAAAACGCTTCAACTTGGTGAGATAAGCACTTTTTGAACGAATGGCTATATCTTTTGAACTTGTTGCTGGATTACACTGGATTTGACATAAATTGTGCAGAATCATGTCCTAAACAACATATTGCAACAGCAGAAACCAGATTGATGAAATTCATGAGTTATTTCCACTCCTAATCAAGAACGCTTCAATTCAGTGTGAAAAGTACTTTTTGAACGAATGGCTATATCTTTTGAACTTGTAGCTTGATTGCACTGAATTTGACATATATTGTGCAGAATCATGTCCTAAACAACATATTGCAACAACAGAAACCAGCTTGATGAAATTCATGAGTTATTTCCACTCCTAATCAAAAACGCTTCAACTTGGTGAGATAAGCAATTTTTGAACGAATGGCTATATCTTTTGAACTTGTAGCTTGATTATTCTGAATTTGAATTATATTGTGCAGAATCATGTCCTACACAACATATTGGAACAGCAGAAACCAGCTTGATGAAATTCACGAGTTATTTCCACTCCTAATCAAAAACGCTTCAACTCGGTGAGATAAGGAGTTTTATGAAGGAATGGCTATATCTTGTGAACCTGTAGCTGGATTACACTGAATTTGACATATATTGTGCAGAATCATGTCCTAAACAACATATGGCAACATCAGAAACCAGCTTGATGAAATTCATGAGTTATTTCCACTCCTAATAAAAAACGCTTCAACTTGGTGAGATAAGCACTTTTTGAACGAATGGCAATATCTTTATAAACTGTGATGGGATTACACATAATTTGACATATATTGTGCAAAATCATGTCCTAAAAAACATATTGCAACAGCAGAAACCAGCTTGATGAAATTCATGAGTTATTTCCACTCGTAATCAAAAACGCTTAAACTTGGTGAGATAAGCACTTTTTGAACGAATGGCTATATCTTTTTGTACTTGTAGCTTGATTACACTGAATTTGACATATATTGTGCAGAATCATGTCCTAAACAATATATTGCAACAGCAGAAACCAGCTTGATGAAATTCATGAGTTATTTCCACTCCTAATCAAAAACGCTTCAACTTGGTGAGACAAGCACTTTTTGAACGAATGGCAATATCTTTATAAACTGTGATGGGATTACACTGAATTTGACATATATTGTGCAGAATCATGTCCTAAACAACATATTGCAACAGCAGAAACCAGCTTGATGAAATTCATGAGTTATTTCCACTCCTAATCAAAAACGCTTCACCTCTGTGAGATAAGCACTTTTTGAACGAATGGCTATATCTTTTGAATTTGTAGCTTGATTGCACTGAATTTGACATATATTGTGCAAAATCATGCCCTAAACAACATATTGCAACAGCAGAAACCAGCTTGATGAAATTCATGAGTTATTTCCACTCCTAATCAAAAACGCCTCAACTTGGTGAGGTAAGTACTTTTTGAACGAATGGCTATATCTTTTGAACTTGTAGCATGATTACACTGAATTTGAATTATTTTGTGAAGAATCATGTCCTACACAACATATTGCAACAGCAGAAACCAGCTTGATGAAATTCACGAGTTATTTCCACTCTTAATCAAAAACGCTTCAACTCGGTGAGATAAGGAGTTTTATGAACGAATGGCTATATCTTTTGAACTTGGAGCTGGATTACACTGAATTTGACATATATTGTGCAGAATCATGTCCTAAACAACATATTGAAACAGCAGAAACCAGCTTGATGAAATTCATGAGTTATTTCCACTCCTAATCAAAAACGCTTCACCTCGGTGAGATAAGCAATTTTTGAACGAATGGCTATATCTTTTGAACTGTAACTTGATTGCACTGAATTTGATATATATTGTGCAGAATCATGTCCTAAACAACATATTGCAACAGCAGAAACTAGCTTGATGAAATTCACGAGTTATTTCCACTCCTAATCAAAAACGCTTCAACTTGGTGAGATAAGCACTTTTTGAACGAATGGCTATATCTTTTGAACTTGTAGCTGGATTACACTGGATTTGACATATATTGTGCAGAATCATGTCCTAAACAACATATTGCAACAGCAGAAACCAGCTTGATGAAATTCATGAGTTATTTCCACTCCTAATCAAGAACGCTTCAATTCAGTGAGAAAAGTACTTTTTGAACGAATGGCTATATCTTTTGAACTTGTAGCTTGATTGCACTGAATTTGACATAAATTGTGCGGAATGATGCCCTAAACAAAATATTACAACAGCAGAAACCAGCTTGATGAAATTCATGAGTTATTTCCAATCGTAATCAAAAACGCTTCAACTTGGTGAGACAAACACTTTTTGAACGAATGGCTATATCTTTTGAACTTGTAGCTTGATTACACTGAATTTGACATATATTGTGCAGAATCATGTCCTAAACAACATATTGCAACAGCAGAAACCAGCTTGATGAAATTCATGAGTTATTTCCACTCCTAATCAAAAACGCTTCACCTCTGTGAGATAAGCACTTTTTGAACAAATGGCTGTATCTTTTGAATTTGTAGCTTGATTGCACTGAATTTGACATATATTGTGAAAAATCATGCCCTAAACAACATATTACAACAGCAGAAACCAGCTTGATGAAATTCATGAGTTATTTCCGCTCGTAATCAAAAACGCTTCAACTTGGTGAGATAAGCACTTTTTGAACGAATGGCTATATCTTTTGAACTTGTAGCATGATTACACTGAATTTGAAATATTTTGTGAAGAATCATGTCCTACACAACATATTGCAACAGCAGAAACTAGCTTGATGAAATTCACGAGTTATTTCCACTCCTAATCAAAAACGCTTCAACTTGGTGAGATAAGCACTTTTTGAACGAATGGCTATATCTTTTGAACTTGTAGCTGGATTACACTGAATTTGAATTTTATTGTGCAGAATCATGTCCTAAACAACATATTGCAACAGCAGAAACCAGCTTGATGAAATTCACGAGTTATTTCCACTCCTAATCAAAAACGCTTCAACTCGGTGAGATAAGGAGTTTTATGAACGAATGGCTATATCTTTTGAACTTGTAGCTGGATTACACTGAATTTGACATATATTGTGCAAAATCATGCCCTGAACAACATATTGCAACAGCAGACACAAGCTTGATGAAATTCATGAGTTATAACCACTCCTAATCAAACACGCTTCACCTTGGTGAGATAAGGACTTTTTTGAACGAATGGCTATATCTTTATAAACTGTGATGGGATTACACATAATTTGACATATATTGTGCAAAATCATGTCCTAAAAAACATATTGCAACAGCAAAAACCAGCTTGATGAAATTCATGAGTTATTTCCACTCGTAATCAAAAACGCTTAAACTTGGTGAGATAAGCACTTTTTGAACGAATGGCTATATCTTTTTGTACTTGTAGCTTGATTACACTGAATTTGACATATATTGTGCAGAATCATGTCCTAAACAATATATTGCAACAGCAGAAACCAGCTTGATGAAATTCATGAGTTATTTCCACTCCTAATCAAAAACGCTTCAACTTGGTGAGACAAGCACTTTTTGAACGAATGGCAATATCTTTATAAACTGTGATGGGATTACACTGAATTTGACATATATTGTGCAGAATCATGTCCTAAACAACATATTGCTACAGCAGAAACCAGCTTGATGAAATTCATGAGTTATTTCCACTGGTAATCAAAAACGCTTCACCTCTGTGAGATAAGCACTTTTTGAACGAATGGCTATATCTTTTGAACTTGTAGCTTGATTGCACTGAATTTGACATATATTGTGCAGAATCATGTCCTAAAAAACATATTGCAACAGCAAAAACCAGCTTGATGAAATTCATGAGTTATTTCCACTCGTAATCAAAAACGCTTAAACTTGGTGAGATAAGCACTTTTTGAACGAATGGCTATATCTTTTTGTACTTGTAGCTTGATTACACTGAATTTGACATATATTGTGTAGAATCATGTCCTAAACAATATATTGCAACAGCAGAAACCAGCTTGATGAAATTCATGAGTTATTTCCACTCCTAATCAAAAACGCTTCAACTTGGTGAGACAAGCACTTTTTGAACGAATGGCAATATCTTTATAAACTGTGATGGGATTACACTGAATTTGACATATATTGTGCAGAATCATGTCCTAAACAACATATTGCTACAGCAGAAACCAGCTTGATGAAATTCATGAGTTATTTCCACTCCTAATCAAAAACGCTTCACCTCTTTGAGATAAGCACTTTTTGAACGAATGGCTATATCTTTTGAATTTGTAGCTTGATTGCACTGAATTTGACATATATTGTGCAGAATCATGTCCTAAACAACATATTGCAACAGCAGAAACTAGCTTGATGAAATTCACGAGTTATTTCCACTCCTAATCAAAAACGCTTCAACTTGGTGAGATAAGCACTTTTTGAACGAATGGCTATATCTTTTGAACTTGTTGCTGGATTACACTGGATTTGACATATATTGTGCAGAATCATGTCCTAAACAACATATTGCAACAGCAGAAACCAGATTGATGAAATTCATGAGTTATTTCCACTCCTAATCAAGAACGCTTCAATTCAGTGTGAAAAGTACTTTTTGAACGAATGGCTATATCTTTTGAACTTGTAGCTTGATTGCACTGAATTTGACATATATTGTGCAGAATCATGTCCTAAACAACATATTGCAACAGCAGAAACCAGCTTGATGAAATTCATGAGTTATTTCCACTCCTAATCAAAAACGCTTCAACTTGGTGAGATAAGCAATTTTGAACGAATGGCTATATCTTTTGAACTTGTAGCTTGATTATTCTGAATTTGAATTATATTGTGCAGAATCATGTCCTACACAACATATTGCAACAGCAGAAACCAGCTTGATGAAATTCACGAGTTATTTCCACTCCTAATCAAAAACGCTTCAACTCGGTGAGATAAGGAGTTTTATGAAGGAATGGCTATATCTTGTGAACCTGTAGCTGGATTACACTGAATTTGACATATATTGTGCAGAATCATGTCCTAAACAACATATGGCAACATCAGAAACCAGCTTGATGAAATTCATGAGTTATTTCCACTCCTAATAAAAAACGCTTCAACTTGGTGAGATAAGCACTTTTTGAACGAATGGCAATATCTTTATAAACTGTGATGGGATTACACATAATTTGACATATATTGTGCAAAATCATGTCCTAAAAAACATATTGCAACAGCAGAAACCAGCTTGATGAAATTCATGAGTTATTTCCACTCGTAATCAAAAACGCTTAAACTTGGTGAGATAAGCACTTTTTGAACGAATGGCTATATCTTTTTGTACTTGTAGCTTGATTACACTGAATTTGACATATATTGTGCAGAATCATGTCCTAAACAATATATTGCAACAGCAGAAACCAGCTTGATGAAATTCATGAGTTATTTCCACTCCTAATCAAAAACGCTTCAACTTGGTGAGACAAGCACTTTTTGAACGAATGGCAATATCTTTATAAACTGTGATGGGATTACACTGAATTTGACATATATTGTGCAGAATCATGTCCTAAACAACATATTGCAACAGCAGAAACCAGCTTGATGAAATTCATGAGTTATTTCCACTCCTAATCAAAAACGCTTCACCTCTGTGAGATAAGCACTTTTTGAACGAATGGCTATATCTTTTGAATTTGTAGCTTGATTGCACTGAATTTGACATATATTGTGCAAAATCATGCCCTAAACAACATATTGCAACAGCAGAAACCAGCTTGATGAAATTCATGAGTTATTTCCACTCCTAATCAAAAACGCTTCAACTTGGTGAGGTAAGTACTTTTTTGAACGAATGGCTATATCTTTTGAACTTGTAGCATGATTACACTGAATTTGAATTATTTTGTGAAGAATCATGTCCTACACAACATATTGCAACAGCAGAAACCAGCTTGATGAAATTCACGAGTTATTTCCACTCTTAATCAAAAACGCTTCAACTCGGTGAGATAAGGAGTTTTATGAACGAATGGCTATATCTTTTGAACTTGGAGCTGGATTACACTGAATTTGACATATATTGTGCAGAATCATGTCCTAAACAACATATTGAACCAGCAGAAACCAGCTTGATGAAATTCATGAGTTATTTCCACTCCTAATCAAAAACGCTTCACCTCGGTGAGATAAGCAATTTTTGAACGAATGGCTATATCTTTTGAACTGTAACTTGATTGCACTGAATTTGACATATATTGTGCAGAATCATGTCCTAAACAACATATTGCAACAGCAGAAACTAGCTTGATGAAATTCACGAGTTATTTCCACTCCTAATCAAAAACGCTTCAACTTGGTGAGATAAGCACTTTTTGAACGAATGGCTATATCTTTGAACTTGTAGCTGGATTACACTGGATTTGACATATATTGTGCAGAATCATGTCCTAAACAACATATTGCAACAGCAGAAACCAGCTTGATGAAATTCATGAGTTATTTCCACTCCTAATCAAGAACGCTTCAATTCAGTGAGAAAAGTACTTTTTGAACGAATGGCTATATCTTTTGAACTTGTAGCTTGATTGCACTGAATTTGACATAAATTGTGCAGAATGATGCCCTAAACAAAATATTACAACAGCAGAAACCAGCTTGATGAAATTCATGAGTTATTTCCACTCGTAATCAAAAACGCTTCAACTTGGTGAGACAAACACTTTTTGAACGAATGGCTATATCTTTTGAACTTGTAGCTTGATTACACTGAATTTGACATATATTGTGCAGAATCATGTCCTAAACAACATATTGCAACAGCAGAAACCAGCTTGATGAAATTCATGAGTTATTTCCACTCCTAATCAAAAACGCTTCACCTCTGTGAGATAAGCACTTTTTGAACAAATGGCTGTATCTTTTGAATTTGTAGCTTGATTGAACTGAATTTGACATATATTGTGCAAAATCATGCCCTAAACAACATATTACAACAGCAGAAACCAGCTTGATGAAATTCATGAGTTATTTCCACTCGTAATCAAAAACGCTTCAACTTGGTGAGATAAGCACTTTTTGAACGAATGGCTATATCTTTTGAACTTGTAGCATGATTACACTGAATTTGAAATATTTTGTGAAGAATCATGTCCTACACAACATATTGCAACAGCAGAAAACAAGCTTGATGAAATTCACGAGTTATTTCCACTCTTAATCAAAAACGCTTCAACTCGGTGAGATAAGGAGTTTTTGAACGAATGGCTATATCTTTTGAACTTATAACTTGATTGCACTGAATTTGACATATATTGTGCAGAATCATGTCCTAAACAACATATTGCAACAGCAGCAACTAGCTTGATGAAATTCACGAGTTATTTCCACTCCTAATCAAAAACGCTTCAACTTGGTGAGATAAGCACTTTTTGAACGAATGGCTATATCTTTTGAAACTTGTAGCTGGATTACACTGAATTTGAATTTTATTGTGCAGAATCATGTCCTAAACAACATATTGCAACAGCAGAAACCAGCTTGATGAAATTCACGAGTTTATTTCCACTCCTAATCAAAAACGCTTCAACTCGGTGAGATAAGGAGTTTTATGAACGAATGGCTATATCTTTTGAACTTGTAGCTATTACACTGAATTTGACATATATTTTGCAAAATCATGCCCTGAACAACATATTGCAACAGCAGACACAAGCTTGATGAAATTCATGAGTTATTTCCACTCCTAATCAAACACGCTTCACCTTGGTGAGATAAGGACTTTTTTGAACGAATGGCTATATCTTTATAAACTGTGATGGGATTACAGATAATTTGAATTATATTGTGCAGAATCATGTCCTAAACAACATATTGCAACAGCAGAAACCAGCTTGATGAAATTCATGAGTTATTTCCACTCCTAATCAAAAACGCTTCAACTCGGTGAGATAAGCAATTTTTGAACGAATGGCTATATCTTTTGAACTTGTAGCTTGATTACACTGAATTTGAATTATATTGTGCAGAATCATGTCCTACACAACATATTGCAACAGCAAAACCAGCTTGATGAAATTCACGAGTTATTTCCACTCCTAATCAAAAACGCTTCAACTCGGTGAGATGAGGAGTTTTATGAACGAATGGCTATATCTTTTGAACCTGTAGCTGGATTACACTGAATTTGACATATATTGTGCAGAATCATGTCCTAAACAACAGATGGCAACATCAGAAACCAGCTTGATGAAATTCATGAGTTATTTCCACTCCTAATAAAAAACGCTTCAACTTGGTGAGATAAGCACTTTTTGAACGAATGGCTATATCTTTTGAACTTGTAGCTGGATTACACTGAATTTGAATTTTATTGTGCAGAATCATGTCCTAAACAACATATTGCAACAGCAGAAACCAGCTTGATGAAATTCATGAGTTATTTCCACTCGTAATCAAAAACGCTTCAACTTGGTGAGATAAGTACTTTTTGAACGAATGGCTATATCTTTTTGTACTTGTAGCTTGATTACACTGAATTTGACATATATTGTGCAGAATCATGTCCTAAACAACAGATGGCAACAGCAGAAACCAGCTTGATGAAATTCATGAGTTATTTCCACTCGTAATCAAAAACGCTTCAACTTGGTGAGATAAGCACTTTTTGAACGAATGGCAATATCTTTATAAACTGTGATGGGATTACACATAATTTGACATATATTGTGCAAAATCATGTCCTAAAAAACATATTGCAACAGCAGAAACCAGCTTGATGAAATTCATGAGTTATTTCCACTCGTAATCAAAAACGCTTAAACTTGGTGAGATAAGCACTTTTTGAACGAATGGCTATATCTTTTTGTACTTGTAGCTTGATTACACTGAATTTGACATATATTGTGCAGAATCATGTCCTAAACAATATATTGCAACAGCAGAAAACCAGCGTGATGAAATTCATGAGTTATTTCCACTCCTAATCAAAAACGCTTCAACTTGGTGAGACAAGCACTTTTTGAACGAATGGCAATATCTTTATAAACTGTGATGGGATTACACTGAATTTGACATATATTGTGCAGAATCATGTCCTAAACAACATATTGCAACAGCAGAAACCAGCTTGATGAAATTCATGAGTTATTTCCACTCCTAATCAAAAACGCTTCACCTCTGTGAGATAAGCACTTTTTGAACGAATGGCTATATCTTTTGAATTTGTAGCTTGATTGCACTGAATTTGACATATATTGTGCAAAATCATGCCCTAAACAACATATTGCAACAGCAGAAACCAGCTTGATGAAATTCATGAGTTATTTCCACTCCTAATCAAAAACGCTTCAACTTGGTGAGGTAAGTACTTTTTGAACGAATGGCTATATCTTTTGAACTTGTAGCATGATTACACTGAATTTGAATTATTTTGTGAAGAATCATGTCCTACACAACATATTGCAACAGCAGAAACCAGCTTGATGAAATTCACGAGTTATTTCCACTCTTAATCAAAAACGCTTCAACTCGGTGAGATAAGGAGTTTTATGAACGAATGGCTATATCTTTTGAACTTGGAGCTGGATTACACTGAATTTGACATATATTGTGCAGAATCATGTCCTAAACAACATATTGAACCAGCAGAAACCAGCTTGATGAAATTCATGAGTTATTTCCACTCCTAATCAAAAACGCTTCACCTCGGTGAGATAAGCAATTTTTGAACGAATGGCTATATCTTTTGAACTTGTAGCATGATTACACTGAATTTGAATTATTTTGTGAAGAATCATGTCCTACACAACATATTGCAACAGCAGAAACCAGCTTGATGAAATTCACGAGTTATTTCCACTCTTAATCAAAAACGCTTCAACTCGGTGAGATAAGGAGTTTTATGAACGAATGGCTATATCTTTTGAACTGTAACTTGATTGCACTGAATTTGACATATATTGTGCAGAATCATGTCCTAAACAACATATTGCAACAGCAGAAACTAGCTTGATGAAATTCACGAGTTATTTCCACTCCTAATCAAAAACGCTTCAACTTGGTGAGATAAGCACTTTTTGAACGAATGGCTATATCTTTTGAACTTGTAGCTGGATTACACTGGATTTGACATATATTGTGCAGAATCATGTCCTAAACAACATATTGCAACAGCAGAAACCAGCTTGATGAAATTCATGAGTTATTTCCACTCCTAATCAAGAACGCTTCAATTCAGTGAGAAAAGTACTTTTTGAACGAATGGCTATATCTTTTGAACTTGTAGCTTGATTGCACTGAATTTGACATAAATTGTGCAGAATGATGCCCTAAACAAAATATTACAACAGCAGAAACCAGCTTGATGAAATTCATGAGTTATTTCCACTCGTAATCAAAAACGCTTCAACTTGGTGAGACAAACACTTTTTGAACGAATGGCTATATCTTTTGAACTTGTAGCTTGATTACACTGAATCTGACATATATTGTGCAGAATCATGTCCTAAACAACATATTGCAACAGCAGAAACCAGCTTGATGAAATTCATGAGTTATTTCCACTCCTAATCAAAAACGCTTCACCTCTGTGAGATAAGCACTTTTTGAACAAATGGCTGTATCTTTTGAATTTGTAGCTTGATTGCACTGAATTTGACATATATTGTGCAAAATCATGCCCTAAACAACATATTACAACAGCAGAAACCAGCTTGATGAAATTCATGAGTTATTTCCACTCGTAATCAAAAACGCTTCAACTTGGTGAGATAAGGAGTTTTTGAACGAATGGCTATATCTTTTGAACTTGTAACTTGATTGCACTGAATTTGACATATATTGTGCAGAATCATGTCCTAAACAACATATTGCAACAGCAGAAACTAGCTTGATGAAATTCACGAGTTATTTCCACTCCTAATCAAAAACGCTTCAACTTGGTGAGATAAGCACTTTTTGAACGAATGGCTATATCTTTTGAACTTGTAGCTGGATTACACTGAATTTGAATTTTATTGTGCAGAATCATGTCCTAAACAACATATTGCAACAGCAGAAACCAGCTTGATGAAATTCACGAGTTATTTCCACTCCTAATCAAAAACGCTTCAACTCGGTGAGATAAGGAGTTTTATGAACGAATGGCTATATCTTTTGAACTTGTAGCTGGATTACACTGAATTTGACATATATTGTGCAAAATCATGCCCTGAACAACATATTGCAACAGCAGACACAAGCTTGATGAAATTCATGAGTTATTTCCACTCCTAATCAAACACGCTTCACCTTGGTGAGATAAGGACTTTTTTGAACGAATGGCTATATCTTTATAAACTGTGATGGGATTACAGATAATTTGAATTATATTGTGCAGAATCATGTCCTAAACAACATATTGCAACAGCAGAAACCAGATTGATGAAATTCATGAGTTATTTCCACTCCTAATCAAAAACGCTTCAACTTGGTGAGATAAGCAATTTTTGAACGAATGGCTATATCTTTTGAACTTGTAGCTTGATTACACTGAATTTGAATTATATTGTGCAGAATCATGTCCTACACAACATATTGCAACAGCAGAAACCAGCTTGATGAAATTCACGAGTTATTTCCACTCCTAATCAAAAACGCTTCAACTCGGTGAGATGAGGAGTTTTATGAACGAATGGCTATATCTTTTGAACCTGTAGCTGGATTACACTGAATTTGACATATATTGTGCAGAATCATGTCCTAAACAACAGATGGCAACATCAGAAACCAGCTTGATGAAATTCATGAGTTATTTCCACTCCTAATAAAAAACGCTTCAACTTGGTGAGATAAGCACTTTTTGAACGAATGGCTATATCTTTTGAACTTGTAGCTGGATTACACTGAATTTGAATTTTATTGTGCAGAATCATGTGCTAAACAACATATTGCAACAGCAGAAACCAGCTTGATGAAATTCATGAGTTATTTCCACTCGTAATCAAAAACGCTTCAACTTGGTGAGACAAGCACTTTTTGAACGAATGGCAATATCTTTATAAACTGTGATGGGATTACACTGAATTTGACATATATTGTGCAGAATCATGTCCTAAACAACATATTGCTACAGCAGAAACCAGCTTGATGAAATTCATGAGTTATTTCCACTGGTAATCAAAAACGCTTCACCTCTGTGAGATAAGCACTTTTTGAACGAATGGCTATATCTTTTGAACTTGTAGCTTGATTGCACTGAATTTGACATATATTGTGCAGAATCATGTCCTAAAAAACATATTGCAACAGCAAAAACCAGCTTGATGAAATTCATGAGTTATTTCCACTCGTAATCAAAAACGCTTAAACTTGGTGAGATAAGCACTTTTTGAACGAATGGCTATATCTTTTTGTACTTGTAGCTTGATTACACTGAATTTGACATATATTGTGCAGAATCATGTCCTAAACAATATATTGCAACAGCAGAAACCAGCTTGATGAAATTCATGAGTTATTTCCACTCCTAATCAAAAACGCTTCAACTTGGTGAGACAAGCACTTTTTGAACGAATGGCAATATCTTTATAAACTGTGATGGGATTACACTGAATTTGACATATATTGTGCAGAATCATGTCCTAAACAACATATTGCTACAGCAGAAACCAGCTTGATGAAATTCATGAGTTATTTCCACTCCTAATCAAAAACGCTTCACCTCTTTGAGATAAGCACTTTTTGAACGAATGGCTATATCTTTTGAATTTGTAGCTTGATTGCACTGAATTTGACATATATTGTGCAGAATCATGTCCTAAACAACATATTGCAACAGCAGAAACTAGCTTGATGAAATTCACGAGTTATTTCCACTCCTAATCAAAAACGCTTCAACTTGGTGAGATAAGCACTTTTTGAACGAATGGCTATATCTTTTGAACTTGTTGCTGGATTACACTGGATTTGACATATATTGTGCAGAATCATGTCCTAAACAACATATTGCAACAGCAGAAACCAGATTGATGAAATTCATGAGTTATTTCCACTCCTAATCAAGAACGCTTCAATTCAGTGTGAAAAGTACTTTTTGAACGAATGGCTATATCTTTTGAACTTGTAGCTTGATTGCACTGAATTTGACATATATTGTGCAAAATCATGTCCTAAACAACATATTGCAACAGCAGAAACCAGCTTGATGAAATTCATGAGTTATTTCCACTCCTAATCAAAAACGCTTAAACTTGGTGAGATAAGCAATTTTTGAACGAATGGCTATATCTTTTGAACTTGTAGCTTGATTATTCTGAATTTGAATTATATTGTGCAGAATCATGTCCTACACAACATATTGCAACAGCAGAAACCAGCTTGATGAAATTCACGAGTTATTTCCACTCCTAATCAAAAACGCTTCAACTCGGTGAGATAAGGAGTTTTATGAAGGAATGGCTATATCTTGTGAACCTGTAGCTGGATTACACTGAATTTGACATATATTGTGCAGAATCATGTCCTAAACAACATATGGCAACATCAGAAACCAGTTTGATGAAATTCATGAGTTATTTCCACTCCTAATAAAAAACGCTTCAACTTGGTGAGATAAGCACTTTTTGAACGAATGGCAATATCTTTATAAACTGTGATGGGATTACACATAATTTGACATATATTGTGCAAAATCATGTCCTAAAAAACATATTGCAACAGCAGAAACCAGCTTGATGAAATTCATGAGTTATTTCCACTCGTAATCAAAAACGCTTAAACTTGGTGAGATAAGCACTTTTTGAACGAATGGCTATATCTTTTTGTACTTGTAGCTTGATTACACTGAATTTGACATATATTGTGCAGAATCATGTCCTAAACAATATATTGCAACAGCAGAAACCAGCTTGATGAAATTCATGAGTTATTTCCACTCCTAATCAAAAACGCTTCAACTTGGTGAGACAAGCACTTTTTGAACGAATGGCAATATCTTTATAAACTGTGATGGGATTACACTGAATTTGACATATATTGTGCAGAATCATGTCCTAAACAACATATTGCTACAGCAGAAACCAGCTTGATGAAATTCATGAGTTATTTCCACTCCTAATCAAAAACGCTTCACCTCTGTGAGATAAGCACTTTTTGAACGAATGGCTATATCTTTTGAATTTGTAGCTTGATTGCACTGAATTTGACATATATTGTGCAAAATCATGCCCTAAACAACATATTGCAACAGCAGAAACCAGCTTGATGAAATTCACGAGTTATTTCCACTCTTAATCAAAAACGCTTCAACTCGGTGAGATAAGGAGTTTTATGAACGAATGGCTATATCTTTTGAACTTGGAGCTGGATTACACTGAATTTGACATATATTGTGCAGAATCATGTCCTAAACAACATATTGAAACAGCAGAAACCAGCTTGATGAAATTCATGAGTTATTTCCACTCCTAATCAAAAACGCTTCACCTCGGTGAGATAAGGAGTTTTATGAACGAATGGCTATATCTTTTGAACTTGTAGCTTGATTACACTGAATTTGACATATATTGTGCAAAATCATGCCCTGAACAACATATTGCAACAGCAGAAACCAGCTTGATGAAATTCATGAGTTATTTCCACTCCTAATCAAAAACGCTTCAACTCGGTGAGATAAGGACTTTTTTGAACGAATGGCTATATCTTCATAAACTGTGATGGGATTACACTGAATTTGAATTATATTGTGCAGAATCATGTCCTAAACAACATATTGCAACAGAAGAAACCAGCTTGATGAAATTCATGAGTTATTTCCACTCCTAATCAAAAACGCTTCAACTTGGTGAGATAAGCAATTTTTGAACGAATGGCTATATCTTTATAAACTGTGATGGGATTACACTGAATTTGACATATATTGTGCAAAATCATGCCCTAAACAACATATTGCAACGGCAGAAACCAGCTTGATGAAATTCATGAGTTATTTCCACTCCTTAACAAAAACGATTCAACTCGGTGAGATAAGCACTTTTTGAACGAATGGCTATATCTTTTGAACTTGTGGCTGGATTACACTGAATTTGACATATATTGTGCAGAATCATGTCCTAAACAACATATTGCAACAGCAGAAACCAGCTTGATGAAATTCATGAGTTATTTCCACTCCTTATCAAAAACGCTTCAACTTGGTGAGACAAGCACTTTTTGAACGAATGGCTATATCTTTTGAACTTGTAGCTTGATTACACTGAATTTGAATTATATTGTTCAGAATCATGTCCTACACAACATATTGCAACAGCAGAAACCAGCTTGATGAAATTCATGAGTTATTTCCACTCCTAATCAAAAACGCTTCAACTTGGTGAGACAAGCACTTTTTGAACGAATGGCAATATCTTTATAAACTGTGATGGGATTACACATAATTTAACATATATTGTGCAAAATCATGTCCTAAACAACATATTGCAACAGCAGAAACCAGCTTGATGAAATTCATGAGTTATTTCCACTCCTAATCAAGAACGCTTCAATTCAGTGAGATAAGTACTTTTTGAACGAATGGCTATATCTTTTGAACTTGTAGCTTGATTGCACTGAATTTGACATATATTGTGCAGAATAATGCCCTAAACAAAATATTACATCAGCAGAAACCAGCTTGATGAAATTCATGAGTTATTTCCACTCGTAATCAAAAACGCTTCAACTTGGTGACACAAACACTTTTTGAACGAATGGCTATATCTTTTGAACTTGTAGCTTGATTACACTGAATTTGAATTTTATTGTGCAGAATCATGTCCTAAACAACATATTGCAACAGCAGAAACCAGCTTGATGAAATTCACGAGTTATTTCCACTCGTAATCAAAAATGCTTCAACTTGGTGAGATAAGCACTTTTTGATCGACTGGCTATATCTTTTGAACTTGTAGCTTGATTACACTGAATTTGAACTATATTGTGCAGAATCATGTCCTAAACAACATATTGCAACAGCAGAAACCAGCTTGATGAAATTCATGAGTTATTTCCACTCCTAATCAAAAACGCTTCAAATCGGTGAGATAAGCACTTTTTGAACGAATGGCTATGCAGAATCATGTCCTGAACAACATATTGCAACAGCAGAAACCAGCTTGATGAAATTCATGAGTTTTTTCCACTCCTAATCGAAAACGCTTCAACTTGGTGAGACAAGCACTTTTTGAACGAATGGCAATATCTTTATAAACTGTGATGGGATTACACATAATTTGACATATATTGTGCAGAATCATGTCCTAAACAACATATTGCAACAGCAGAAACCAGCTTGATGAAATTCATGAGTTATTTCCACTCCTAATCAAAAACGCTTCACCTCTGTGAGATAAGCACTTTTTGAACGAATGGCTATATGTTTTGAATTTGTAGCTTGATTGCACTGAATTTGACATATATTGTGCAAAATCATGCCCTAAACAACATATTGCAACAGCAGAAACCAGCTTGATGAAATTCATGAGTTATTTCCACTCTTAATCAAAAACGCTTCAACTCGGTGAGATAAGGAGTTTTATGAACGAATGGCTATATCTTTTGAACTTGTAGCTGGATTACACTGAATTTGACATATATTGTGCAGAATCATGTCCTAAACAACATATTGAAACAGCAGAAACCAGCTTGATGAAATTCATGAGTTATTTCCACTCCTAATCAAAAACGCTTCACCTCGGTGAGATAAGCAATTTTTGAACGAATGGCTATATCTTTTGAACTGTAACTTGATTGCACTGAATTTGACATATATTGTGCAGAATCATGTCCTAAACAACATATTGCAACAGCAGAAACTAGCTTGATGAAATTCACGAGTTATTTCCACTCCTAATCAAAAACGCTTCAACTTGGTGAGATAAGCACTTTTTGAACGAATGGCTATATCTTTTGAACTTGTAGCTTGATTACACTGGATTTGACATATATTGTGCAGAATCATGTCCTAAACAACATATTGCAACAGCAGAAACCAGCTTGATGAAATTCATGAGTTATTTCCACTCCTAATCAAGAACGCTTCAATTCAGTGAGAAAAGTACTTTTTGAACGAATGGCTATATCTTTTGAACTTGTAGCTTGATTGCACTGAATTTGACATATATTGTGCAGAATGATGCCCTAAACAAAATATTACAACAGCAGAAACCAGCTTGATGAAATTCATGAGTTATTTCCACTCGTAATCAAAAACGCTTCAACTTGGTGAGACAAACACTTTTTGAACGAATGGCTATATCTTTTGAACTTGTAGCTTGATTACACTGAATTTGAATTTTATTGTGCAGAATCATGTTCTTAACAACATATTGCAACAGCAGAAACCAGCTTGATGAAATTCACGAGTTATTTCCACTCCTAATCAAAAACGCTTCAACTCGGTGAGATAAGGAGTTTTATGAACGAATGGCTATATCTTTTGAACTTGGAGCTGGATTACACTGAATTTGACATATATTGTGCAGAATCATGTCCTAAACAACATATTGAAACAGCAGAAACCAGCTTGATGAAATTCATGAGTTATTTCCACTCCTAATCAAAAACGCTTCACCTCGGTGAGATAAGGAGTTTTATGAACGAATGGCTATATCTTTTGAACTTGTAGCTTGATTACACTGAATTTGACATATATTGTGCAAAATCATGCCCTGAACAACATATTGCAACAGCAGAAACCAGCTTGATGAAATTCATGAGTTATTTCCACTCCTAATCAAAAACGCTTCAACTCGGTGAGATAAGGACTTTTTTGAACGAATGGCTATATCTTCATAAACTGTGATGGGATTACACTGAATTTGAATTATATTGTGCAGAATCATGTCCTAAACAACATATTGCAACAGAAGAAACCAGCTTGATGAAATTCATGAGTTATTTCCACTCCTAATCAAAAACGCTTCAACTTGGTGAGATAAGCAATTTTTGAACGAATGGCTATATCTTTATAAACTGTGATGGGATTACACTGAATTTGACATATATTGTGCAAAATCATGCCCTAAACAACATATTGCAACGGCAGAAACCAGCTTGATGAAATTCATGAGTTATTTCCACTCCTTAACAAAAACGATTCAACTCGGTGAGATAAGCACTTTTTGAACGAATGGCTATATCTTTTGAACTTGTGGCTGGATTACACTGAATTTGACATATATTGTGCAGAATCATGTCCTAAACAACATATTGCAACAGCAGAAACCAGCTTGATGAAATTCATGAGTTATTTCCACTCCTTATCAAAAACGCTTCAACTTGGTGAGACAAGCACTTTTTGAACGAATGGCTATATCTTTTGAACTTGTAGCTTGATTACACTGAATTTGAATTATATTGTTCAGAATCATGTCCTACACAACATATTGCAACAGCAGAAACCAGCTTGATGAAATTCATGAGTTATTTCCACTCCTAATCAAAAACGCTTCAACTTGGTGAGACAAGCACTTTTTGAACGAATGGCAATATCTTTATAAACTGTGATGGGATTACACATAATTTAACATATATTGTGCAGAATCATGTCCTAAACAACATATTGCAACAGCAGAAACCAGCTTGATGAAATTCATGAGTTATTTCCACTCCTAATCAAGAACGCTTCAATTCAGTGAGATAAGTACTTTTTGAACGAATGGCTATATCTTTTGAACTTGTAGCTTGATTGCACTGAATTTGACATATATTGTGCAGAATAATGCCCTAAACAAAATATTACATCAGCAGAAACCAGCTTGATGAAATTCATGAGTTATTTCCACTCGTAATCAAAAACGCTTCAACTTGGTGACACAAACACTTTTTGAACGAATGGCTATATCTTTTGAACTTGTAGCTTGATTACACTGAATTTGAATTTTATTGTGCAGAATCATGTCCTAAACAACATATTGCAACAGCAGAAACCAGCTTGATGAAATTCACGAGTTATTTCCACTCGTAATCAAAAATGCTTCAACTTGGTGAGATAAGCACTTTTTGATCGACTGGCTATATCTTTTGAACTTGTAGCTTGATTACACTGAATTTGAACTATATTGTGCAGAATCATGTCCTAAACAACATATTGCAACAGCAGAAACCAGCTTGATGAAATTCATGAGTTATTTCCACTCCTAATCAAAAACGCTTCAAATCGGTGAGATAAGCACTTTTTGAACGAATGGCTATGCAGAATCATGTCCTGAACAACATATTGCAACAGCAGAAACCAGCTTGATGAAATTCATGAGTTTTTTCCACTCCTAATCGAAAACGCTTCAACTTGGTGAGACAAGCACTTTTTGAACGAATGGCAATATCTTTATAAACTGTGATGGGATTACACATAATTTGACATATATTGTGCAGAATCATGTCCTAAACAACATATTGCAACAGCAGAAACCAGCTTGATGAAATTCATGAGTTATTTCCACTCCTAATCAAAAACGCTTCACCTCTGTGAGATAAGCACTTTTTGAACGAATGGCTATATGTTTTGAATTTGTAGCTTGATTGCACTGAATTTGACATATATTGTGCAAAATCATGCCCTAAACAACATATTGCAACAGCAGAAACCAGCTTGATGAAATTCATGAGTTATTTCCACTCTTAATCAAAAACGCTTCAACTCGGTGAGATAAGGAGTTTTATGAACGAATGGCTATATCTTTTGAACTTGTAGCTGGATTACACTGAATTTGACATATATTGTGCAGAATCATGTCCTAAACAACATATTGAAACAGCAGAAACCAGCTTGATGAAATTCATGAGTTATTTCCACTCCTAATCAAAAACGCTTCACCTCGGTGAGATAAGCAATTTTTGAACGAATGGCTATATCTTTTGAACTGTAACTTAATTGCACTGAATTTGACATATATTGTGCAGAATCATGTCCTAAACAACATATTGCAACAGCAGAAACTAGCTTGATGAAATTCACGAGTTATTTCCACTCCTAATCAAAAACGCTTCAACTTGGTGAGATAAGAACTTTTTGAACGAATGGCTATATCTTTTGAACTTGTAGCTTGATTACACTGGATTTGACATATATTGTGCAGAATCATGTCCTAAACAACATATTGCAACAGCAGAAACCAGCTTGATGAAATTCATGAGTTATTTCCACTCCTAATCAAGAACGCTTCAATTCAGTGAGAAAAGTACTTTTTGAACGAATGGCTATATCTTTTGAACTTGTAGCTTGATTGCACTGAATTTGACATATATTGTGCAGAATGATGCCCTAAACAAAATATTACAACAGCAGAAACCAGCTTGATGAAATTCATGAGTTATTTCCACTCGTAATCAAAAACGCTTCAACTTGGTGAGACAAACACTTTTTGAACGAATGGCTATATCTTTTGAACTTGTAGCTTGATTACACTGAATTTGAATTTTATTGTGCAGAATCATGTTCTTAACAACATATTGCAACAGCAGAAACCAGCTTGATGAAATTCACGAGTTATTTCCACTCCTAATCAAAAACGCTTCAACTCGGTGAGATAAGGAGTTTTATGAACGAATGGCTATATCTTTTGAACTTGTAGCTGGATTACACTGAATTTGACATATATTGTGCAAAATCATGCCCTGAACAACATATTGCAACAGCAGAAACCAGCTTGATGAAATTCATGAGTTATTTCCACTCCTAATCAAAAACGCTTCAACTCGGTGAGATAAGGACTTTTTTGAACGAATGGCTATATCTTCATAAACTGTGATGGGATTACAGATAATTTGAATTATATTGTGCAGAATCATGTCCTAAACAACATATTGCAACAGCAGAAACCAGCTTGATGAAATTCATGAGTTATTTCCACTCCTAATCAAAAACGCTTCAACTTGGTGAGATAAGCAATTTTTGAACGAATGGCTATATCTTTATAAACTTTGATGGGATTACACTGAATTTGACATGTATTGTGCAAAATCATGCCCTAAACAACATATTGCAACAGCAGAAACCAGCTTGATTAAATTCATGAGTTATTTCCACTCCTAAACAAAAATGATTCAACTCGGTGAGATAAGCACTTTTTGAACGAATGGCTATATCTTTTGAACTTGTGGCTGGATTACACTGAATTTGACATATATTGTGCAGAATCATGTCCTAAACAACATATTGCAACAGCAGAAACCAGCTTGATGAAATTCATGAGTTATTTCCACTCCTAATCAAAAACGCTTCAACTTGGTGAGACAAGCACTTTTTGAACGAATGGCAATATCTTTATAAACTGTGATGGGATTACACATAATTTAACATATATTGTGCAGAATCATGTCCTAAACAACATATTGCAACAGCAGAAACCAGCTTGATGAAATTCATGAGTTATTTCCACTCCTAATCAAAAATGCTTCACCTCGGTGAGATAAGCACTTTTTGAACGAATGGCTATATCTTTTGAACTTGTAGCTTGATTACACTGAATTTGAATTATATTGTGCAGAATCATGTCCTACACAACATATTGCAACAGCAGAAACCAGCTTGATGAAATTCATGAGTTATTTCCACTCCTTATCAAAAACGCTTCAAAACGGTGAGATAAGCACTTTTTGAACGAATGGCTATGCAGAATCATGTTCTGAACAACATATTGCAACAGCAGAAACCAGCTTGATGAAATTCATGAGTTTTTTCCACTCCTAATCAAAAACGCTTCAACTTGGTGAGACAAGCACTTTTTGAACGAATGGCAATATCTTTATAAACTGTGATGGGATTACACTGAATTTGACATATATTGTGAAGAATCATGTCCTAAACAACATATTGCAACAGCAGAAACCAGCTTGATGAAATTCATGAGTTATTTCCACTCTGAATCAAAAACGCTTCACCTCGGTGAGATAAGCACTTTTTGAACGAATGGCTATATCTTTTGAACTTGTAGCTTGATTCCACTGAATTTGACATATATTGTGCAAAATCATGCCCTAAACAACATATTGCAACACCAGAAACCAGCTTGATGAAATTTATGAGTTATTTCCACTCGTTATCAAAAACGCTTCAACTTGGTGAGATAAGCACTTTTTGAACGAATGGCTATATATTTTGAACTTGTAGCTTGATTACACTGAATTTGAATTATATTGTGCAGAATCATGTCTTAAACAACATATTGCAACAGCAGAAACCAGCTTGATGAAATGCATGAGTTATTTCCACTCCTAATCAAGAACGCTTCAATTCAGTGAGATAAGTACTTTTTGAACGAATGGCAATATCTTTATAAACTGTGATGGGATTACACATAATTTGACATATATTGTGCAAAATCATGTCCTAAACAACATATTGCAACAGCAGAAACCAGCTTGATGAAAATCACGAGTTATTTCCACTCCTAATCAAAAACGCTTCAACTCGGTGAGATAAGCACTTTTTGAACGAATGGCTATATCTTTTTAACTTGTTGCTGGATTACACTGAATTTGACATATATTGTGCAGAATCATGTCCCAAACAACATATTGCAACAGCAGAAACCTGCAAGATGAAATTCATGAGTTATTTCCACTCGTAATCAAAATCTTCAACTTGGTGAGATAAGCACTTTTTGAACGAATGGCTATATCTTTTGAACTTGTAGCATGATTACACTGAATTTGAATTATTTTTTGAAGAATCATGTCCTACACAACATATTGCAACAGCAGAAACCAGCTTGATGAAATTCACGAGTTATTTCCACTCTTAATCAAAAACGCTTCAACTCGGTGATATAAGGTGTTTTATGAACGAATGGCTATATCTTTTGAACTTGTAGCTGGATTGCACTGAATTTGACATATATTGTGCAGAATCATGTCCTAAACTACATATTGAAACAGCAGAAACCAGCTTGATGAAATTCATGAGTTATTTCCACTCCTAATCAAAAATGCTTCACCTCGGTGAGATAAGCAATTTTTGAACGAATGGCTATATCTTTTGAACTTGTAACTTGATTGCACTGAATTTGACATATATTGTGCAGAATCATGTCCTAAACAACATATTGCAACAGCAGAAACTAGCTTGATGAAATTCACGAGTTATTTCCACTCCTAATCAAAAACGCTTCAACTTGGTGAGATAAGCACTTTTTGAAAGAATGGCTATATCTTTTGAACTTGTAGCTGGATTACACTGGATTTGACATATATTGTGCAGAATCATGTCCTAAACAACATATTGCAACAGCAGAAACCAGCTTGATGAAATTCATGGGTTATTTCCACTCCTAATCAAGAACGCTTCAATTCAGTGAGAAAAGTACTTTTTGAACGAATGGCTATATATTTTGAACTTGTAGCTTGATTGCACTGAATTTGAAATATATTGTGCAGAATAATGCCCTAAACAAAATATTACAACAGCAGAAACCAGCTTGATGAAATTCATGAGTTATTTCCACTCGTAATCAAAAACGCTTCAACTTGGTGAGACAAACACTTTTTGAACGAATGGCTATATCTTTTGAACTTGTAGCTTGATTACACTGAATTTGAATTTTATTGTGCAGAATCATGTCCTAAACAACATATTGCAACAGCAGAAACTAGCTTGATGAAATTCACGAGTTATTTCCACTCCTAATCAAAAACGCTTCAACTCGGTGAGATAAGGAGTTTTATGAACGAATGGCTATATCTTTTGAACTTGTAGCTGGATTACACTGAATTTGACATATATTGTGCAAAATCATGCCCTGAACAACATATTGCAACAGCAGAAACCAGTTTGATGAAATTCATGAGTTATTTCCACTCCTAATCAAACACGCTTCACCTTGGTGAGATAAAGACTTTTTTGAACGAATGGCTATATCGTTATAAACTGTGATGGGATTACAGATAATTTGAATTATATTGTGCAGAATCATGTCCTAAACAACATATTGCAACAGCAGAAACCAGCTTGATGAAATTCATGAGTTATTTCCACTCCTAAACAAAAATGATTCAACTCGGTGAGATAAGCACTTTTTGAACGAATGGCTATATCTTTTGAACTTGTGGCTGGATTACACTGAATTTGACATATATTGTGCAGAATCATGTCCTAAACAACATATTGCAACAGCAGAAACCAGCTTGATGAAATTGATGAGTTATTTCCACTCCTAATCAAAAATGCTTCACCTCGGTGAGATAAGCACTTTTTGAATGAATGGCTATATCTTTTGAACTTGTAGCTTGATTCCACTGAATTTGACATATATTGTGCAAAATCATGCCCTAAACAACATATTGCAACACCAGAAACCAGCTTGATGAAATTTATGAGTTATTTCCACTCGTTATCAAAAACGCTTCAACTTGGTGAGATAAGCACTTTTTGAACGAATGGCTATATATTTTGAACTTGTAGCTTGATTACACTGAATTTGAATTATATTGTGCAGAATCATGTCTTAAACAACATATTGCAACAGCAGAAACCAGCTTGATGAAATGCATGAGTTATTTCCACTCCTAATCAAGAACGCTTCAATTCAGTGAGATAAGTACTTTTTGAACGAATGGCAATATCTTTATAAACTGTAATGGGATTACACATAATTTGACATATATTGTGCAAAATCATGTCCTAAACAACATATTGCAACAGCAGAAACCAGCTTGATGAAAATCACGAGTTATTTCCACTCCTAATCAAAAACGCTTCAACTCGGTGAGATAAGCACTTTTTGAACGAATGGCTATATCTTTTTAACTTGTTGCTGGATTACACTGAATTTGACATATATTGTGCAGAATCATGTCCCAAACAACATATTGCAACAGCAGAAACCTGCAAGATGAAATTCATGAGTTATTTCCACTCGTAATCAAAATCTTCAACTTGGTGAGATAAGCACTTTTTGAACGAATGGCTATATCTTTTGAACTTGTAGCATGATTACACTGAATTTGAATTATTTTTTGAAGAATCATGTCCTACACAACATATTGCAACAGCAGAAACCAGCTTGATGAAATTCACGAGTTATTTCCACTCTTAATCAAAAACGCTTCAACTCGGTGATATAAGGTGTTTTATGAACGAATGGCTATATCTTTTGAACTTGTAGCTGGATTGCACTGAATTTGACATATATTGTGCAGAATCATGTCCTAAACTACATATTGAAACAGCAGAAACCAGCTTGATGAAATTCATGAGTTATTTCCACTCCTAATCAAAAATGCTTCACCTCGGTGAGATAAGCAATTTTTGAACGAATGGCTATATCTTTTGAACTTGTAACTTGATTGCACTGAATTTGACATATATTGTGCAGAATCATGTCCTAAACAACATATTGCAACAGCAGAAACTAGCTTGATGAAATTCACGAGTTATTTCCACTCCTAATCAAAAACGCTTCAACTTGGTGAGATAAGCACTTTTTGAAAGAATGGCTATATCTTTTGAACTTGTAGCTGGATTACACTGGATTTGACATATATTGTGCAGAATCATGTCCTAAACAACATATTGCAACAGCAGAAACCAGCTTGATGAAATTCATGGGTTATTTCCACTCCTAATCAAGAACGCTTCAATTCAGTGAGAAAAGTACTTTTTGAACGAATGGCTATATATTTTGAACTTGTAGCTTGATTGCACTGAATTTGAAATATATTGTGCAGAATAATGCCCTAAACAAAATATTACAACAGCAGAAACCAGCTTGATGAAATTCATGAGTTATTTCCACTCGTAATCAAAAACGCTTCAACTTGGTGAGACAAACACTTTTTGAACGAATGGCTATATCTTTTGAACTTGTAGCTTGATTACACTGAATTTGAATTTTATTGTGCAGAATCATGTCCTAAACAACATATTGCAACAGCAGAAACTAGCTTGATGAAATTCACGAGTTATTTCCACTCCTAATCAAAAACGCTTCAACTAGGTGAGATAAGGAGTTTTATGAACGAATGGCTATATCTTTTGAACTTGTAGCTGGATTACACTGAATTTGACATATATTGTGCAAAATCATGCCCTGAACAACATATTGCAACAGCAGAAACCAGTTTGATGAAATTCATGAGTTATTTCCACTCCTAATCAAACACGCTTCACCTTGGTGAGATAAGGACTTTTTTGAACGAATGGCTATATCGTTATAAACTGTGATGGGATTACAGATAATTTGAATTATATTGTGCAGAATCATGTCCTAAACAACATATTGCAACAGCAGAAACCAGCTTGATGAAATTCATGAGTTATTTCCACTCCTAAACAAAAATGATTCAACTCGGTGAGATAAGCACTTTTTGAACGAATGGCTATATCTTTTGAACTTGTGGCTGGATTACACTGAATTTGACATATATTGTGCAGAATCATGTCCTAAACAACATATTGCAACAGCAGAAACCAGCTTGATGAAATTGATGAGTTATTTCCACTCCTAATCAAAAATGCTTCACCTCGGTGAGATAAGCACTTTTTGAATGAATGGCTATATCTTTTGAACTTGTAACTTGATTCCACTGAATTTGACATATATTGTGCAAAATCATGTCCTAAACAACATATTGCAACAGCAGAAACCAGCTTGATGAAATTCATGAGTTATTTCCACTCGTAATCAAAAACGCTTCAACTTGGTGAGATAAGCACTTTTTGAACGAATGGCTATATCTTTTGAACTTGTAGCTTGATTACACTGAATTTGAATTATATTGTGCAGAATCATGTCCTACACAACATATTGCAACAGCAGAAACCAGCTTGATGAAATTCACGAGTTATTTCCACTCCTAATCAAAAACGCTTCAACTCGGTGACATAAGGAGTTTTATGAACGAATGGCTATATCTTTTGAACCTGTAGCTGGATTACACTTAATTTGACATATATTGTGCAGAATCATGTCCTAAACAACATATGGCAACATCAGAAACCAGCTTGATGAAATTCATGAGTTATTTCCACTCCTAATAAAAAACGCTTCAACTTGGTGAGATAAGCACTTTTTGAACGAATGGCAATATCTTTATAAACTGTGAGGGGATTACACATGATTTGACATATATTGTGCAAAATCATGTCCTAAAAAACATATTACAACAGCAGAAACCAGCTTGATGAAATTCATGAGTTATTTCCACTCCTAATCAAAAACGCTTCAACTCGGTGAGATAAGCACTTTTTGAACGAATGGCTATATCTTTTGGACTTGTTGCTGGATTACACTGAATTTGACATATATTGTGCAGAATCATGTCCTAAACAATATATTGCAACAGCAGAAACCAGCTTGATGAAATTCATGAGTTATTTCCACTCCTAATCAAAAACGCTTCAACTTGGTGAGACAAGCACTTTTTGAACGAATGGCAATATCTTTATAAACTGTGATGGGATTACACTGAATTTGACATATATTGTGCAGAATCATGTCCTAAACAACATATTGCAACAGCAGAAACCAGCTTGATGAAATTCATGAGTTATTTCCACTCCTAATCAAAAACGCTTCAAATCGGTGAGATAAGCAGTTTTTGAACGAATGGCTATGCAGAATCATGTCCTAAACAACATATTGCAACAGCAGAAACCAGCTTGATGAAATTCATGAGTTTTTTCCACTCCTAATCAAAAACGCTTCAACTTGGTGAGACAAGCACTTTTTGAACGAATGGCAATATCTTTATAAACTGTGACTGGATTACACAGAATTTTATATATATTGTGCAGAATCATGTCCTAAACAACATATTGCAACAGCAGAAACCAGCTTGATGAAATTCATGAGTTATTTCCACTCCTTATCAAAAACGTTTCAACTTGGTGAGAAAAGCACTGTTTGAACGAATGGCTATATCTTTTGAACTTCTGGCTGGATTACACAGAATTTGACATATATTGTGCAAAATCATGTCCTAAACAACATATTGCAACAGCAGAAACCAGTTTGATGAAATTCATGAGTTATTTCCACTCCTAATCAAAAGCGCTTCATCTCGGTGAGATTAGGACTTTTTTGAACAAATGGCTATATCTTTATAAACTGTGGCTGGAAAACACAGAATTTTATATATATTGTGCAGAATCATGTCCTAAACAACATATTGCAACAGCAGAAACCAGCTTGATGAAATTCATGAGTTATTTCCACTCCTAATCAAAAACGCTTCAACTTGGTGAGATAAGCACTTTTTGAACGAATGGCTATATCTTTTGAACTTGTAGCTTGAATACATTGAATTTAATTATATTGTGCAGAATCATGTCCTAAACAACATATTACAACAGCAGACACCAGCTTGATGAAATTCATGAGTTATTTTCACTCCTAATCAAAAACGCTTCAACTTGGTGAGATCAGCACTTTTTGAACGAATGACTATATCTTTTGAACTTGTTGCTGGATTACACTGAATTTGACATATATTGTGCAGAATCAAGCCCTAAAAAACCTATTGCAATAACAGAAACCAGCTTAATGAAATTCACGAGTTATTTCCACTCATAATTAAAAATGCATCAACTCGGTGGGATAAGCACTTTTTGAACGAATGGCAATATCTTTATGAACTATGATGGGTTTAACAATAACTTGACATATATTGTGCAGAATCATGTCCTAAACAACATATTGCAACAGTAGAAACCAGCTTGATGAAATTCATGAGTTATTTCCACTGTTAATCAAAAGCGCTTCAACTCGGTGAGATAAGGACTTCTTTGAACGAATGGCTATATCTTTATAAACTGTGATGGGATTACACTGAATTTGAATTATACTGTGCAGAATCATGTCCTAAACAACATATTTCAACAGCATAAACCAGCTTGATGAAATTCATGAGTTATTTCCACTCCTATTCAAATACGCTTCAACTCAATGAGATAAGCACTTTTTGAACGAATGTCTATATCTTTTGAAGTTGTTGCTGGATTACCTTGAATTTGAAATATATTGTGCAGAATCAAGACCTAAACAACATATTGCAACAGCAGAAACCAGCTTGATGAAATTCATGAGTTAATTCCACTCCTAATCAAAAACGCTTCAACTCGGAGAGATAAGCTCTTTTGAACGAATGGCTATATCTTTTGAACTTCTGGCTGGATTACACAGAATTTGACATATATTGTGCAAAATCATGTCCTAAACAACAAATTGCAACAGCAGAAACCAGCTTGATGAAATTCATGAGTTATTTCCACTCCTAATCAAAAGCGCTTCATCTCGGTGAGATAAGGACTTTTTTGAACGAATGGTTATATCTTTATAAACTGTGATGGGATTACACTGAATTTGATATATATTGTGCAGAATCATGTCCTAAACAACATATTGCAACAGCAGAAACCAGCTTGATGAAATTCATGAGTTATTTCCACTCCTAATCAAGAACGCTTCAATTCAGTGAGATAAGTACTTTTTGAACGAATGGCTATATCTTTTGAACTTGTAGCTTGATTGCACTGAATTTGACATATATTGTGCAGAATCATGCCCTAAACAAAATATTACAACAGCAGAAACCAGCTTGATGAAATGCATGAGTTATTTCCACTCCTAATCAAAAACGCTTCAACTTGGTGAGATAACCACTTTTTGAACGACTGGCTATATCTTTTGAACTTGTAGCTTGATTACACTGAATTTGACATATATTGTGCAGAATCATGTCCTAAACAACATATTGCAACAGCAGAAACCAGCTTGATGAAATTCACGAGTTATTTCCACTCCTAATAAAAAACGCTTCAACTCGGTGAGATAAGGAGTTTTATGAACGAATGGCAATATCTTTTGAACTTATAGCTGGATTACACTGAATTTGACATATATTGTGCAAAATCATGTCCTAAACAACATATTTCAACAGCAGAAACCAGCTTGATGAAATTCATCAGTTATTTCCACTCCTAATCAAAAACGCTTCAACTCGGTGAGATAAGCACTTTTTGAACGAATGGCTATATCTTTATAAACTGTGATGGGATTACACATAATTTGAATTATATTGTGCAGAATCATGTCCTAAAAAACATATTGCAACAGCAGAAACCAGGTTGATGAAATTCATGAGTTATTTCCACTCCTAATCAATAACGCTTCAACTTGGTGGGATAAGCACTTTTTGAACGAATGGCAATATCTTTATATACTGGGATTGGATTACAAATAATTTGAAATATATTGTACAGAATCATGTCCTAAACAACATATTTCAACAGCAGAAACCAGTTTGATGAAATTCATGTGTTATTTTCACTCCTAATCAAAAACGCTTCAATTCGGTGATAAAAGCACTTTTTGAACGAATGGCTATATCTTTTGAACTTGTGACTGGATTACACTGAATTTGACATATATTGTGCAGAATCATGCCCTAAACAACCTATTGCAACAACAGAAACCAGCTTAATGGAATTCATGAGTTATTATCACTCATAATTAAAAACGCATCTACTCGGTGGGATAAGCACTTTTTGAACGAATGGCAATATCTTTATGAACTGTGATGGGATTACACATAATTTGACATATATTGTTCAGAATCATGTCCTTTACAACATATTCCAACAGCAAAAACCAGCTTGATGAAATTCATGAGTTATTTCCACTCCTAATCAAAAACGCTTCAACTTGGTGAGATAAGCACTTTTTGATCAAATGGCCATATCTTTTGAACAGGTAGCTTGAATACACTGAATTTGAATTATATTGAATTATAATAATTCCACTCCTAATCAAAAACGCTTCAACTCGGAAAGATAAGCTCTTTTGAACGAATGGCTATATCTTTTGAACTTCTGGCTGTATTACACAGAATTTGACATATATTGTGCAAAATCATGTCCTAAACAACATATTGCAACAGCAGAAACCAGCTTGATGAAATTCATGAGTTATTTCCACTCCTAATCAAAAGCGCTTCATCTCGGTGAGATAAGGACGTTTTTGAACAAATGGCTATATCTTTATAAACTGACTTTATAAACTGTGGCTGGATTACACAGAATTTTATATATATTGTGCAGAATCATGTCCTAAACAACATATTGCAACAGCAGAAACCAGCTTGATGAAATTCATGAGTTATTTCCACTCCTAATCAAAAACGCTTCAACTTGGTGAGATAAGCACTTTTTGAACGAATGGCTATATCTTTTGAACTTGTAGCTTGAATACACTGAATTTGAATTATATAGTGCAGAATCATGTCCTAAACAACATATTACAACAGCAGACACCAGCTTGATGAAATTCATGAGTTATTTTCACTCCTAATCAATAACGCTTCAACTTGGTGAGATCAGCACTTTTTGAACGAATGGCTATATCTTTTGAACTTGTTGCTGGATTACACTGAATTTGACATATATTGTGCAGAATCAAGCCCTAAACAACCTATTGCAACAACAGAAACCAGCTTAATGAAATTCACGAGTTATTTCCACTCATAATTAAAAATGCATCAACTCGGTGGGATAAGCACTTTTTGAACGAATGGCAATATCTTTATGAACTATGATGGGTTTAACAATAACTTGACATATATTGTGCAGAATCATGTCCTAAACAACATATTGCAACAGCAGAAACCAACTTGATGAAATTCATGAGTTATTTCCACTGCTAATCAAAAGCGCTTCAACTCGGTGAGATAAGAACTTCTTTGAACGAATGGCTATATCTTTATAAACTGTGATGGGATTACACTGAATTTGAATTATATTGTGCAGAATCATGTCCTAAACAACATATTTCAACAGCATAAACCAGCTTGATGAAATTCATGAGTTATTTCCACTCCTATTCAAATACGCTTCAACTCAATGAGATAAGCACTTTTTGAACGAATGTCTATATCTTTTGAAGTTGTGGCTGGATTACCTTTAATTTGAAATATATTGTGCAGAATCAAGACCTAAACAACATATTGCAACAGCAGAAACCAGCTTGATGAAATTCATGAGTTAATTCCACTCCTAATCAAAAACGCTTCAACTCGGAGAGATAAGCTCTTTTGAACGAATGGCTATATCTTTTGAACTTCTGGCTGGATTACACAGAATTTGACATATATTGTGCAAAATCATGTCCTAAACAACAAATTGCAACAGCAGAAACCAGCTTGATGAAATTCATGAGTTATTTCCACTCCTAATCAAAAGCGCTTCATCTCGGTGAGATAAGGACTTTTTTGAACGAATGGCTATATCTTTATAAACTGTGATGGGATTACACTGAATTTGATATATATTGTGCAGAATCATGTCCTAAACAACATATTGCAACAGCAGAAACTAACTAGAAGAAATTCATGAGTTATTTCCACTCCTAATCAAGAACGCTTCAATTCAGTGAGATAAGTAATTTTTGAACGAATGGCTATATCTTTTGAACTTGTAGCTTGATTGCACTGAATTTGACATATATTGTGCAGAATCATGCCCTAAACAAAATATTACAACAGCAGAAACCAGCTTGATGAAATTCATGAGTTATTTCCACTCCTAATCAAAAACGCTTCAACTTGGTGAGATAACCACTTTTTGAACGACTGGCTATATCTTTTGAACTGGTAGCTTGATTACACTGAATTTGAATTATATTGTGCAGAATCATGTCCTAAACAACATATTGCAACAGCAGAAACCAGCTTGATGAAATTCACGAGTTATTTCCACTCCTAATCAAAAACGCTTCAACTCGGTCAGATAAGGAGTTTTATGAACGAATGGCAATATCTTTTGAACTTATAGCTGGATTACACTGAATTTGACATATATTGTGCAAAATCATGTCCTAAACATCATATTTCAACAGCAGAAACCAGCTTGATGAAATTCATCAGTTATTTCCACTCCTAATCAAAAACGCTTCAACTTGGTGAGATAAGCACTTTTTGAAGGAATGGCTATATCTTTTGAACTTGTAGCTGGATTACACTTAATTTGACATATATTGTGCAGAATCATGCCCTAAATAACATATTGCAACAGCAGAAACGAGCTTTATGAAATTCACGAGTTATTTCCACTCTTAATCAAAAACGCTTCAACTCGGTGAGATAAGGAGTTTTATGAACGAATATCTATATATTTTGAACTTGTAGCTGGATTACACTGAATTTGACATATATTGTGCAGAATCATGTCCTAAACTACATATTGCAACAGCAAAAACCAGCTTGATGAAATTCATGAGTTATTTCTACTCCTAATCAAAAACGCTTCAACTTGGTGAGACAAGCACTTTTTGAACGAATGGCAATATCTTTATATTTTGTGATGGGATTACACATAATTTGAATTATATTGTGCAGAATCATGTCCTAAACAACATATTGCAACAGCAGAAACCACCTGATGAAATTCATGAGTTATTTCCACTCCTAATCAAAAACGCTTCAATTCGATGAGATAAGCACTTTTTGAACGAATGGCTATATCTTTTAAACTTTTAGCCTGATTGCACTGAATTTGACATATATTGTGCAGAATCATGTCCTAAACAATATATTGCAACAGCAGAAACCAGCTTGATTAAATTCATGAGTTATTTCCATTCCTAATCTAGAACGCTTCAATTCGGTGAGATAAGCAGTTTTTGAACGAATGGCTATATCTTTATAAACTGTGATGGGATTACACTGAATTTGACATATATTGTGCAGAATCATGTCCTAAACAACATATTGCAACATCAGAAACCAGCTTGATGAAATTCATGAGTTATTTCCACTCCTAATCAAAAGCCCTTCTACTCAGTGAGATAAGCACTTTTTGAACGAATGGCTATATCTTTTGAACTTGTTGCTGGATTACACTGAATTTAATTATATTGTGCAGAATCATGTCCTAAACGAGGTATTGCAACAGCAGAAACCAACTTGAAGAAATTCATGAATTATTTCGACTCCTAATCAAAAACGCATCAACTCGTTGAGATAAGGACTTTATTGAACGAATGGCTATATCTTTATAAAATGTGATGGGATTACACTGAATTTGACAAATATTGTGCAGAATAATGCCCTAAACAAAATATTACAACAGAAGAAACCAGCTTGATGAAATTCATGAGTTATTTCCACTCGTAATCAAAAACGCTTCAACTTGGTTAGACAAACACTTTTTGAACGAATGGCTATATCTTTTGAACTTGTAGCTTGATTACACTGAATTTGAATTTTATTGTGCAGAATCATGTCCTTAACAACATATTTCAACAGCATAAACCAGCTTGATGAAATTCATGAGTTATTTTCACTCCTAATCAAAAACTGTTCAACTCGGAGAGATAAGCACTTTTTGAAAGACTGGTTATATCTTTTGAACTTGTAGCTGGATTACACTGAATTTGATATGTATTGTGCAGAATCATGCCCTAAACGACATATTACAACAGCAGACACCAGTTTGATAAAATTCATGTGTTATTTTCACTCCTAATCAAAAACGCTTCAATTCGGTGATAGAAGCACTTTTTGAACGAATGGCTATATCTTTTGAACTTGTGACTGGATTACACTGAATTTGACATATATTGTTCAGAATCATGTCCTTTACAACATATTGCAACAGCAAAAACCAGCTTGATGAAATTCATGAGTTATTTCCACTCCTAATCAAAAACGCTTCAACTTGGTGAGATAAGCACTTTTTGATCAAAATGGCCATATCTTTTGAACTTGTAGCTTGAATACACTGAATTTGAATTATATTGTGCAAAATCATGTCCTAAACAACATATTTCAACATCATAAACCAGCTTGATGAAATTCATGAGTTATTTCCACTCCTATTCAAATACGCTTCAACTCAATGAGATAAGCACTTTTTGAACGAATGTCTATATCTTTTGAAGTTGTTGCTGGATTACCTTGAATTTGAAATATATTGTGCAGAATCAAGACCTAAACAACATATTGCAACAGCAGAAACCAGCTTGATGAAATTCATGACTTATTTCCACTCGTAATTAAAAACGCTTCAACTCGGAGAGATAAGCTCTTTTGAACTTCTGGCTGGATTACACAGAATTTGACATATATTATGCAAAATCATGTCCTAAACAACATATTGCAACAGCAGAAACCAGCTTGATGAAATTCATGAGTTATTTCCACTCGTAATTAAAAACGCTTCAACTCGGAGAGATAAGCTCTTTTGAACTTCTGGCTGGATTACACAGAATTTGACATATATTGTGCAAAATCATGTCCTAAACAACATATTGCAACAGCAGAAACCAGCTTGATGAAATTCATGAGTTATTTCCACTTCTAATCAAAAGCGCTTCATCTCGGTGAGATAAGGACTTTTTTGAACGAATGGCTATATCTTTATAAACTGTGATGGGATTACACTGAATTTGATATATATTGTGCAGAATCATGTCCTAAACAACATATTGCAACAGCAAAAACCAGCTTGAAGAAATTCATGAGTTATTTCCAGTCCTAATCAAAAACGCTTCAGCTCGGTAAGATAAGCACTTTTTGAACGAATGGCAATATCTTTATAAACTGTGATGGGATTACTCATAATTTGACATATATTGTGCATAATCATGTCCTAAACAACATATTGCAACATCAGAAACCAGCTTGATGAAATTCACGAGTTATTTCCACTCCTAATCAAAAACGTTTCAACTTGGTGAGAAAAGCACTGTTTGAACGAATGGCTATATCATTTGAACTTGTAGCTTGAATACACTAAATTTAATTATATTGTGCAGAATCATGTCCAAAACAACATATTACAACAGCAGACACCAGCTTGATGAAATTCATGAATTATTTCCACTCCTAATCAAAAACGCTTCAACTCGGTGGGATAAGCACTTTTTGAACAAATGGCTATATCTTTTGAACTTGTTGCTGGATTACACTGAATTTGACATATATTGTGCAGAATCATGTCCTAAACAACATATTGCAACAGCAGAAACCAGCTTGATGAAATTCATGAGTTATTTCCACTCCTAATCAAAAACGCTTCAACTTGGTGAAATAAGCACTTTTTGAAGGAATGGCTATATCTTTTGAACTTGTAGCTTGAATACACTGAATTTGAATGTATTGTGCAGAATCATGTCCTAAACAACATATTGCAACAGCAGAAACCAGCTTGATGAAATTCATGAGTTAATTCCACTCCTAATCAAAAACGCTTCAACTCGGAGAGATAAGCTCTTTTGAACGAATGGCTATATCTTTTGAACTTGTAGCTTGAATACACTAAATTTGAATTATATTTTGCAGAATCATGTCCTAAACAACATATTGCAACAGCAGAAACCAGCTTGATGAAATTCATGAATTATTTCCACTCCTAATCAAAAACGCTTCAACTCGATGAGATGAGCACTTTTTGAACGTATGGCTATATCTTTTGAACTTGTTGCTGGATTATCTTGAATTTGAAATATATTGTGCAGAATCAAGACCTAAACAACATATTGCAACAGCAGAAACCAGCTTGATGACATTCATGAGTTAATTCCACTTCTAATCACAAACGCTTCAACTCGGAGAGATAAGCCATTTTTGAACGAAAGGCTATATCTTTTGAACTTGTTGCTGGATTACACTGAATTTGACATATATTGTGCAAAATCATGTCCTAAACAATATATTGCAACAGCAGAAACCAGCTTGATGAAATTCATGAGTTATTTCCACTCCTAATCAAAAACGCTTCAACTCGGTGAGATAAGCATTATTTGAACGAATTGCTATATCTTTATAAACTGTGATAGGATTGCCCTGCATTCGACATATATTATGCATAATCATGTCCTAAACAACATATTGCAACAGCAGAAACCAGCTTGATGAAATTCATGAGTTAATTCCACTCCTAATCAAAAACGCTTCAACTCGGAGAGATAAGCACTTTTTGAACGAATGGCTATATCTTTTGAAGTTGTGGCTGGATTACACAGAATTTGACATATATAGTGCAGAATCATGTCCTAAACAACATATTGCAACAGCAGAAACCATCTTGAAGAATTTCATGAGTTATATTCCACTCCTAATCAAAAACGCTTCAACTCGGTGAGATAAGGACTTTTTTCAACGAATGGCTATATCTTTATAAACTGTGATGGGATTACACTGAATATGATATATATTGTGCAGAATCATGTCCTAAAAAACATAATGCAACAGCAAAAACCAGCTTGATGAAAGTCATGAATTATTTCCACTCTTAATCAAAAACGCTTCAACTTGGTGAGATAAGCACTTTTTGAAAGAATGGCTATATCTTTTGAACTTGTAGCTTAAATACACTGAATTTGAATGTATTGTGCAGAATCATGTCCTAAACAACATATTGCAACATCAGAAACCAGCTTGATGAAATTCATGAGTTATTTCCACTCCTAATCAAAAACGCTTCAACTCGATGAGATAAGCACTTTTTGAACGAATGGCTATATCTTTTGAACTTCTTGCTGGATTACCTTGAATTTGAAATATATTGTGCAGAATCAAGACCTAAACAACATATTGCAACAGCAGAAACCAGCTTGATGAAATTCATGAGTTAATTCCACTCCTAATCAAAAACGCTTCAACTCGGAGAGATAAGCACTTTTTGAACGAATGGCTATATCTTTTGAACTTGTAGCTTGAATACACTGAATTTGAATTATATTGTGCAGAATCATGTCCTAAACAACATATTGCAACAACAGAAACCAGCTTGATGAAAGTCATGAATTATTTCCACTCTTAATCAAAAACGCTTCAACTCGATGAGATAAGCACTTTTTGAACGTATGGCTATATCTTTTGAACTTGTTGCTGGATTACCTTGAATTTGAAATATATTGTGCAGAATCAAAACCTAAACAACATATTGCAACAGCAGAAACCAGCTTGATGACAATCATGAGTTAATTCCACTTCTAATCACAAACGCTTCAACTCGGAGAGATAAGCACTTTTTGAACGAAAGGCTTTATCTTTTGAACTTGTTGCTGGATTACACTGAATTTGACATATAGTGTGCAGAATCATGTCCTAAACAATATATTGCAACAGCAAAAACCAGCTTGATGAAATTCATGACTTAATTCCACTCCTAATCAAAAACGCTTCAACTCGGTGAGATAAGCATTATTTGAACGAATTGCTATATCTTTAAAAACTGTGATGGGATTGCACTGCATTCGGCATATATTATGCATAATCATGTCCTAAACAACATATTGCAACAGAAAAAACCAGCTTGAAGAAATTCATGGGTTATATTCCAGTCCTAATCAAAAACGCTTCAACTCGGAGAAATAAGCACTTTTTGAACGAATGGCTATATCTTTTGAAGTTGTGGCTGGATTACACAGAATTTGACATATATAGTGCAGAATCATGTCCTAAACAACATATTGCAACAGCAGAAACCAGCTTGATGAAATTCATGAGTTATTTCCACTCCTAATCAAAAACGCTTCAAATCGGTGATATAAGCACTTTTTGAATGAATGGCTATGCAGAATCATGTCCTGAACAACATATTGCAACAGCAGAAACCAGCTTGATGAAATTCATGAGTTTTTTCCACTCCTAAACAAAAACGATTCAACTCGGTGAGATAAGCACTTTTTGAACGAATGGCTATATCTTTTGAATTTGTAGCTTGATTGCACTGAATTTGACATATATTGTGCAAAATCATGCCCTAAACTACATATTGCAACAGCTAAAACCAGCTTGATGAAATTCATGAGTTATTTCCACTCGTAATCAAAAACGCTTCAACTTTGTGAGATAAGCACTTTTTGAACGAATGGCTATATCTTTTGAACTTGTAGCATGATTACACTGAATTTGAATTATTTTGTGAAGAATCATATCCTACACAACATATTGCAACAGCAGAAACCAGCTTGATGAAATTCACGAGTTATTTCCACTCTTAATCCAAAAACGCTTCAACTCGGTGAGATAAGGAGTTTTATGAACGAATGGCTATATCTTTTGAACTTGCAGCTGGATTACACTGAATTTAACATATATTGTGCAGAATCATGTCCTAAACAACATATTGAAACAGCAGAAACCAGCTTGATGAAATTCATGAGTTATTTCCACTCCTGATCAAAAACGCTTCACCTCGGTGAGATAAGCAATTTTTGAACGAATGGCTATATCTTTTGAACTTGTAACTTGATTGCACTGAATTTGACATATATTGTGCAGAATCATGTCCTAAACAACATATTGCAACAGCAGAAACTAGCTTGATGAAATTCACGAGTTATTTCCACTCCTAATCAAGAACGCTTCAATTCAGTGAGAAAAGTACTTTTTGAACGAATGGCTATATCTTTTGAACTTGTAGCTTGATTGCACTGAATTTGACATATATTGTGCAGAATCATGTCCTAAACAACATATTGCAACAGCAGAAACCAGCTTGATGAAATTCATGAGTTGTTTCCACTCCTAATCAAAAACGCTTCAAATCGGTGAGATAAGCACTTTTTGAACGAATGGCTATGCAGAATCATGTCCTGAACAACATATTGCAACAGCAGAAACCAGCTTGATGAAATTCATGAGTTTTTTCCACTGTTAATCGAAAACGCTTCAACTTGGTGAGACAAGCACTTTTTGAACGAATGGCAATATCTTTATAAACTGTGATGGGATTACACATAATTTGACATATATTGTACAGAATCATGTCCTAAACAACATATTGCAACAGCAGAAACCAGCTTGATGAAATTCATGAGTTATTTCCACTCCTAATCAAAAACGCTTCACCTCTTTGAGATAAGCACTTTTTGAACAAATGGCTGTATCTTTTGAATTTGTAGCTTGATTGCACTGAATTTGACATATATTGTGCAAAATCATGCCCTAAACAACATATTACAACAGCAGAAACCAGCTTGATGAAATTCATGAGTTATTTCCACTCGTAATCAAAAACGCTTCAACTTGGTGAGATAAGCACTTTTTGAACGAATGGCTATATCTTTTGAACTTGTAGCATGATTACACTGAATTTGAAATATTTTGTGAAGAATCATGTCCTACACAACATATTGCAACAGCAGAAACAAGCTTGATGAAATTCACGAGTTATTTCCACTCTTAATCAAAAACGCTTCAACTCGGTGAGATAAGGAGTTTTTGAACGAATGGCTATATCTTTTGAACTTGTAACTTGATTGCACTGAATTTGACATATATTGTGCAGAATCATGTCCTAAACAACATATTGCAACAGCAGAAACTAGCTTGATGAAATTCACGAGTTATTTCCACTCCTAATCAAAAACGCTTCAACTTGGTGAGATAAGCACTTTTTGAACGAATGGCTATATCTTTTGAACTTGTAGCTGGATTACACTGAATTTGAATTTTATTGTGCAGAATCATGTCCTAAACAACATATTGCAACAGCAGAAACCAGCTTGATGAAATTCACGAGTTATTTCCACTCCTAATCAAAAACGCTTCAACTCGGTGAGATAAGGAGTTTTATGAACGAATGGCTATATCTTTTGAACTTGTAGCTGGATTACACTGAATTTGACATATATTGTGCAAAATCATGCCCTGAACAACATATTGCAACAGCAGACACAAGCTTGATGAAATTCATGAGTTATTTCCACTGCTAATCAAAAGCGCTTCAACTCGGTGAGATAAGGACTTTTTTGAACGAATGGCTATATCTTTATAAACTGTGATGGGATTACACTGAATATGATATATATTGTGCAGAATCATGTCCTAAAAAACATAATGCAACAGCAAAAACCAGCTTGATGAAATTCATGAGTTAATTCCACTCCTAATCAAAAACGCTTCAACTCGGAGAGATAAGCACTTTTTGAACGAATGGCTATATCTTTTGAACTTGTTGCTGGATTACACTGAATTTGAAATATATTGTGCAGAATCAAGACCTAAACAACATATTGCAACAGCAGAAACCAGCTTGATGACATTCATGAGTTAATTCCACTTCTAATCACAAACGCTTCAACTCGGAGAGATAAGCACTTTTTGATCGAAAGGCTATATCTTTTGAACTTGTTGCTGGATTACACTGAATTTGACATATATTGTGCAGAATCATGTCCTAAACAATATATTGCAACAGCAGAAACCAGCTTGATGAAATTCATGAGTTATTTCCACTCCTAATCAAAAACGCTTCAACTCGGTGAGATAAGCATTATTTGAACGAATTGCTATATCTTTATAAACTGTGATGGGATTGCACTGCATTCGGCATATATTATGCAGAATCATGTCCTAAACAACATATTGCAACAGCAGAAACCAGCTTGAAGAAATTCATGGGTTATATTCCACTCCTAATCAAAAACGCTTCAACTTGGTGAGATAACCACTTTTTGAACGAATGGCTATATCTTTTGAACTTGTTGCTGCATTACACTGAATTTGACATATATTGTGCAGAACCATGTCCTAAAAAACATATTGCAACAGCAGAAACTAACTAGAAGAAATTCATGAGTTATTTCCACTCCTAATCAAAAACGCATCAACTCGGTGAGATAAGCACTTTTTGAACGAATGGCAATATATTTATGAACTAAAATGGGATTACACATAAGTTGACATATATTGTTCAGAATCATGTCCTAAACAACATATTGCAACAGCAGAAACCAGCTTGATGAAATTCATGAGTTATATTCCACTCCTAATCAAAAACGTTCAACTCGGTGAGATAAGCATTTTTTGAACGAATTGCTATATCTTTATAAACTGTGATGGGATTACACTGAATTCGACATATATTGTGCGGAATCATGTCGTAAATAACATATAGCAACAGCAGAAACCATCTTGAAGAATTTCATGAGTTATATTCCACTCCTAATCAAAAACGCTTCAACTTGGTGATATAAGGACTTTATTGAACGAATGGCTATATCTTTACAAACTGTGATGGGATTACACTGAATTTGACATATATTGTGCAAAATCATGTCCTAAACAATATATTGCAACAGCAGAAACCAGCTTGATGAAATTCATGAGTTATTTCCACTCCTAATCAATAACGCTTCAACTCGGTGAGATAAGCATTATTTGAACGAATTACTATATCTTTATAAACTGTGATGGGATTGCACTGCATTCGACATATATTATGCATAATCATGTCCTAAACAACATATTGCAACAGCAGAAACCAGCTTGATGAAATTCATGAGTTAATTCCACTCCTAATCAAAAACGCTTCAACTCGGAGAGATAAGCACTTTTTGAACGAATGGCTTTATCTTTTGAAGTTGTGGCTGGATTACACAGAATTTGACATATATAGTGCAGAATCATGTCCTAAACAACATATTGCAACAGCAGAAACCAGCTTGATGAAATTCATGAGTTATTTCCACTGCTAATCAAAAGCGCTTCAACTCGGTGAGATAAGGACTTTTTTGAACGAATTGCTATATCTTTATAAACTGTGATGGGGTTACACTGAATTCGACATATATTGTGCGGAATCATGTGGTAAATAACATATAGCAACCGCAGAAACCATCTTGAATAATTTCATGAGTTATATTCCACTCCTAATCAAAAACGCTTCAACTCTGTGAGATAAGCAATTTTTTGAACGAATGGATATATCTTTTGAACTTGTTGCTGGATTACATTGAATTTGACATATATTGTGCAGAATCATGTCCTAAACAAGGTATTGCAACAGCAGAAACTAACTTGAAGAAATTCGTGAGTTATTTCCACTCCTAATCAAAAACGCATCAACTCGTTGAGATAAGGACTTTATTGAACGAATGGCTATATCTTTACAAACTGTGATGGGATAACACTGAATTTGATATGTATTGTGCAGAATCATGCCCTAAACAACCTATTGCAACAACAGAAACCAGCTTAATGAAATTTAGCAGTTATTTCCACTCATAATTAAAAATGCAACGACTCGGTGGGATAAGCACTTTTTGAACGAAAGGCTATATCTTTTGAACTTGTTGCTGGATTACACTGAATTTGACATATATTGTGCAGAATCATGTCCTAAACAATATATTGCAACAGCAGACACCAGCTTGATGAAATTCATGAGTTATTTCCACTCCTAATCAAAAACGCTTCAACTCGGTGAGATAAGCATTATTTGAACGAATTGCTATATCTTTAAAAACTGTGATGGGATTGCACTGCATTCGGCATATATTATGCATAATCATGTCCTAAACAACATATTGCAACAGAAAAAAACCAGCTTGAAGAAATTCATGGGTTATATTCCACTCCTAATCAAAAACGCTTCAACTCGGAGAAATATGCACTTTTTGAACGAATGGCTATATCTTTTGAAGTTGTGGCTGGATTACACAGAATTTGACATATATAGTGCAGAATCATGTCCTAAACAACATATTGCAACAGCAGAAACCAGCTTGATGAAATTCATGAGTTATTTCCACTGCTAATCAAAAGCGCTTCAACTCGGTGAGATAAGGACTTTTTTGAACGAATGGCTATATCTTTATAAACTGTGATGGGATTACACTGAATATGATATATATTGTGCAGAATCATGTCCTAAAAAACATAATGCAACAGCAAAAACCAGCTTGATGAAATTCATGAGTTAATTCCACTCCTAATCAAAAACGCTTCAACTCGGAGAGATAAGCACTTTTTGAACGAATGGCTATATCTTTTGAACTTGTTGCTGGATTACCTTGAATTTGAAATATATTGTGCAGAATCAAGACCTAAACAACATATTGCAACAGCAGAAACCAGCTTGATGACAATCATGAGTTAATTCCACTTCTAATCACAAACGCTTCAACTCGGAGAGATAAGCACTTTTTGAACGAAAGGCTATATCTTTTGAACTTGTTGCTGGATTACACTGAATTTGACATATATTGTGCAGAATCATATCCTAAACAATATATTGCAACAGCAGAAACCAGCTTGATGAAATTCATGAGTTATTTCCACTCCTAATCAAAAACGCTTCAACTCGGTGAGATAAGCATTATTTGAACGAATTGCTATATCTTTATAAACTGTGATGGGATTGCACTGCATTCGGTATATATTATGCAGAATCATGTCCTAAACAACATATTGCAACAGCAGAAACCAGCTTGAAGAAATTCATGGGTTATATTCCACTCCTAATCAAAAACGCTTCAACTTGGTGAGATAACCACTTTTTGAACGAATGGCTATATCTTTTGAACTTGTTGCTGGATTACACTGAATTTGACATATATTGTGCAGAACCATGTCCTAAAAAACATATTGCAACAGCAGAAACTAACTAGAAGAAATTCATGAGTTATTTCCACTCCTAATCAAAAACGCATCAACTCGGTGAGATAAGCACTTTTTGAACGAATGGCTATATCTTTTGAACTTGTTGCTGGATGACACTGAATTTGACATATATTGTGCAGAATCATGTCCTAAACAACATATTGCAACAGCAGAAACCAGCTTGATGAAATTCATTAGTTTTTTCAACTCCTAATCAAAAACGCCTCTAATCGGTGAGCTTCGCACTTTTTGAACGAATGGCTATATCTTTATAAACTGTGATGGGATTACACTGAATTTGATATTTATTGTGCAGAATCATGTCCTAAACAACATATAGCAACAGCAGAAACCAGCTTGAAGAAATTCATGAGTTATTTCCACTCCTAATCAAAAACGATTCAACTCGGTGAGATAAGCATTTTTTGAACGAATGGCTATATCTTTTGAACTTGTTGCTGGATGACACTGAATTTGACATTTATTGTACAGAATCATGTCCTATTAAAATATTTCAACAGCAGAAACAAGCTTGAAGAAATTCATGAGTTATTTCCACTCCTAACCAAAAACGCTTCAACTTTCAGAGATAAGCACTTTTTGAAGGAATAGCTATATCTTTTGAATTTATAGGTGGATTACACTGAATTAGATATTTATTGTGTAGAATCATGTTGTAAACAACATATTGCAACAGCAGAAACCAGCTTGATGAAATTCATGAGTTATATTCCACTCCTAATCAAAAACGCTTCAACTTGGTGAGATAAGCACTTTTTGAACGAATGGCTATATCTTTTGAATTTATAGGTGGATTACACTGAATTAGATATTTATTGTGTAGAATCATGTTGTAAACAACATATTGCAACAGCAGAAACCAGCTTGATGAAATTCATGAGTTATATTCCACTCCTAATCAAAAACGCTTCAACTTGGTGAGATAAGCACTTTTTGAACGAATGGCTATATCTTTTGAACTTGTTGCTGGATTACACTGAATTTGACATATATTGTGCAGAATCATGTCCTAAACAAGGTATTGCAACAGCAGAAACCAACTTGAAGAAATTCATGAGTTATTTCCACTCCTAATCAAAAACTCATCAATTCGTTGATATAAGAAATTATTGAACGAATGGCTATATCTTTATAAAATGTGATGGGATTACACTGAATTTCACATGTATTGTGCGGAATCATATCCTAAACAACATATTTCAACAGCATGAACCAGCTTGATGAAATTCATGAGTTATTTTCACTCCTAATCAAAAACGCTTCAACTTGGTGAGATAAGCACTTTTTGAACGAATGGCTATATCTTTACAACCTCTGATGGGATTACACTGAATTCGACGTATATTGTACGGAATCATGTCGGAAACAACATATTGCAACAGCAGAAACCAGCTTGATGGAATTCATGAGTTATTTTCACTCCTAATCGAAAACGGTTCAACTTGGTGAGATAAGCACTTTTTGAACGAATGGCTATATCTTTTGAACTTGTTGCTGGATTACACAGAATTTGACATATATTGTGTAGAATCATGTTCTAAACAACATATTTGAAAAGCAGAAACCAGCTTAAAGATATTCATGAGTTATTTCCACTCCTAATAAAAGCGCTTCAACTCGGTGAGATAAGGACTTTTTTGAACGAATGGTTATATCTTTATAAACTGTGATGGGATTACACTGAATTTGATATATATTGTGCAGAATCATGTCCTAAACAACATATTTCAACAGCAGAAACAAGCTTGAAGAAATTCATGAGTTATTTCCACTCCTAACCAAAAACGCTTCAACTTTGTGAGATAAGCACTTTTTGAACGAATGGCTTTATCTTTTGAACTTGTAGCTGGATTACACTGAATTTGACATATATTATGCAGAATAATGTCCTAAACAACATATTACAACAGCAGAAACCAGCTTAATGAAATTCATGAGTTATTTCCACTCCTTATCAAAAACGTTTCAACTTGGTGAGAAAAGCACTGTTTGAACAAATGGCTATATCTTTTGAACTTGTGGCTGGATTAAACTGAATTTGACATATATTGTGCAGAATCATGTCCTAAACAACATATTACAACAGCAGACACCAGCTTGATGAAATTCATGAGTTATTTTCACTCCTAATCAAAAACGCTTCAACTTGGTGAGATCAGCACTTTTTGAACGAATGGCTATATCTTTTGAACTTGTTGCTGGATTACACTGAATTTGAATTTTATTGTGCAGAATCATGTCCTAAACAACCTATTGCAACAGGAGAAACCAGCTTGATGATATTCATGAGTTATTTCCACTCCTAATCAAAAGCGCTTCAACCCTGTGAGATAAGGACTTTTTTGAACGAATGGCTATATCTTTATAAAATGTGATGGGATTACACTGAATTTGATATATATTGTGCAGAATTATGTCCTAAACAACATATAGCAACAGCAGAAACCAGCTTGAAGAAATTCATGAGTTATTTCCACTCCTAATCAAAAACGCTTCAACTCGGTGAGATAAGCATTTTTTGAACGAATGGCTATATCTTTTGAACTTGTTGCTGGATTACACTGAATTTGACATTTATTGTGCATAATCATGTCCTATTAACATATTTCAACAGCAGAAACAAGCTTGAAGAAATTCATGAGTTATTTCCACTCCTAACCAAAAACGCTTCAACTTTCAGAGATAAGCACTTTTTGAAGGAATAGCTATATCTTTTGAATTTATAGCTGGATTACACTGAATTTGATATTTATTGTGCAGAATCATGTTGTAAACAACATATTGCAACAGCAGAAAACCAACTTGATGAAATTCATGAGTTATATTCCACTCCTAATCAAAAACGCTTCAACTTGGTGAGATAAGCACTTTTTGAACGAATGGCTATATCTTTTGAACTTGTTGCTGGATTACACTGAATTTGACATATATTGTGCAGAATCATGTCCTAAACAAGGTATTGCAACAGCAGAAACCAACTTGAAGAAATTCATGAGTTATTTCCACTCCTAATCAAAAACGCATCAATTCGTTGATATAAGGAATTATTGAACGAATGGCTATATCTTTATAAAATGTGATGGGATTACACTGAATTTGACATATTTTGTGCAGAATCATGTCCTAAACAACCGATTGCAACAGCAGACACCAGCTTGATGAAATTCATGAGTTATTTCCACTCCTAATCAAAAGCGCTTCAACTCTGTGAGAAAAGGACTTTTTTGAACGAATGGCTATATCTTTATAAACTGTGATGGGATTACACTGAATTTGATATTTATTGTGTAGAATCATGTTATAAACAACATATTGCAACAGCAGAAACCAGCTTGATGAAATTCATGAGTTATATTCCACTCCTAATCAAAAACGCTTCAACTTGGTGAGATAAGCACTTTTTGAACGAATGGCTATATCTTTTGAACTTGTTGCTGGATTACACTGAATTTGACATATATTGTGCAGAATCATGTCCTAAACAAGGTATTGCAACAGCAGAAACCAACTTGAAGAAATTCATGAGTTATTTCCACTCCTAATCAAAAACGCATCAATTCGTTGATATAAGGAATTATTGAACGAATGGCTATATCTTTATAAAATGTGATGGGATTACACTGAATTTCACATGTATTGTGCGGAATCATATCCTAAACAATATATATCAACAGCATGAACCAGCTTGATGAAATTCGTGAGTTATTTCCACTCCTAACCAAAAATGCTTCAACTTTCAGAGATAAGCACTTTTTGAAGGAATAGCTATATCTTTTGAATTTATAGCTGGATTACACTGAATTTGATATTTATTGTGCAGAATTATGTTGTAAACAACATATTGCAACAGCAGAAAACCAACTTGATGAAATTCATGAGTTATATTCGACTCCTAATCAAAAACGCTTCAACTTGGTGAGATAAGCACTTTTTGAACGAATGGCTATATCTTTTGAACTTGTTGCTGGATTACACTGAATTTTACATATATTGTGCAGAATCATGCCCTAAACAACCTATTGCATCAACAGAAACCAGCTTGATGAAATTCATGAGTTATTTCCACTCCTAATCAAAATCGCTTCAAATCGGTGAGATAAGTACTTTTTGAACGAATGGCTATATCTTTTGAACTTGTTGCTGGATTACACTGAATTCGAGATATAATGTGCGGAATCCTGTCCTAAACAACATATTGTAACAGCAGAAACCAGCTTGATGAAATTCATGAGTTATTTCAACTCCTAATCAAAAACGCTTCAAATCGGTTAGCTTCGCACTTTTTGAACGAATGGCTATATCTTTATAAACTGTGATGGGATTACACTGAATTTGACATATTTTGTGCAGAATCATGTCCTAAACAACCTATTGCAACAGCAGACACCAGCTTGATGAAATTCATGAGTTTTTTCAACTCCTAATCAAAAACGCCTCGAATCGGTGAGCTTCGCACTTTTTGAACGAATGGCTATATCTTTATAAACTGTGATGGGATTACACTGAATTTGACATATTTTGTGCAGAATCATGTCCTAAACAACCTATTGCAACAGCAGACACCAGCTTGATGAAATTCATGAGTTATTTCCACTCCTAATCAAAAGCGCTTCAACTCTGTGAGATAAGGACTTTTTTGAACGAATGGCTATATCTTTATAAAATGTGATGGGATTACACTGAATTTGATATATATTGTGCAGAATTATGTCCTAAACAACATATAGCAACAGCAGAAACCAGCTTGAAGAAATTCATAAGTTATTTCCACTCCTAATCAAAAACGCTTCAACTCGGTGAGATAAGCATTTTTTGAACGAATGGCTATATCTTTTGAACTTGTTGCTGGATTACACTGAATTTGACATTTATTGTGCAGAATCATGTCCTATTAACATATTTCAACAGCAGAAACAAGCTTGAAGAAATTCATGAGTTATTTCCACTCCTAACCAAAAACGCTTCAACTTTCAGAGATAAGCACTTTTTGAAGGAATAGCTATATCTTTTGAATTTATAGCTGGATTACACTGAATTTGATATTTATTGTGCAGAATCATGTTGTAAACAACATATTGCAACAGCAGAAAACCAACTTGATGAAATTCATGAGTTATATTCCACTCCTAATCAAAAACGCTTCAACTTGGTGAGATAAGCACTTTTTAAACGAATGGCTATATCTTTTGAACTTGTTGCTGGATTACACTGAATTCGAGATATAATGTGCGGAATCCTGTCCTAAACAACATATTGTAACAGCAGAAACCAGCTTGATGAAATTCATGAGTTATTTCAACTCCTAATCAAAAACGCCTCTAATCGGTGAGCTTCGCACTTTTTGAACGAATGGCTATATCTTTATAAACTGTGATGGGATTACACTGAATTTGACATATTTTGTGCAGAATCATGTCCTAAACAACCGATTGCAACAGCAGACACCAGCTTGATGAAATTCATGAGTTATTTCCACTCCTAATCAAAAGCGCTTCAACTCTGTGAGAAAAGGACTTTTTTGAACGAATGGCTATATCTTTATAAACTGTGATGGGATTACACTGAATTTGATATTTATTGTGCAGAATCATGTCCTAAACAACATATAGCAACAGCAGAAACCAGCTTGAAGAAATTCATGAGTTATTTCCACTCCTAATCAAAAACGCTTCAACTCGGTGAGATAACCATTTTTTGAACGAATGGCTATATCTTTTGAACTTGTTGCTGGATAACACTGAATTTGACATTTATTGTACAGAATCATGTCCTATTAAAATATTTCAACAGCAGAAACAAGCTTGAAGAAATTCATGAGTTATTTCCACTCCTAACCAAAAACGCTTCAACTTTCAGAGATACGCACTTTTTGAAGGAATAGCTATATCTTTTGAATTTATAGCTGGATTACACTGAATTAGATATTTATTGTGTAGAATCATGTTATAAACAACATATTGCAACAGCAGAAACCAGCTTGATGAAATTCATGAGTTATATTCCACTCCTAATCAAAAACGCTTCAACTTGGTGAGATAAGCACTTTTTGAACGAATGGCTATATCTTTTGAACTTGTTGCTGGATTACACTGAATTTGACATATATTGTGCAAAATCATGTCCTAAACAAGGTATTGCAACAGCAGAAACCAACTTGAAGAAATTCATGAGTTATTTCCACTCCTAATCAAAAACGCATCAATTCGTTGATATAAGGAATTATTGAACGAATGGCTATATCTTTATAAAATGTGATGGGATTACACTGAATTTCACATGTATTGTGCGGAATCATATCCTAAACAACATATATCAACAGCATGAACCAGCTTGATGAAATTCGTGAGTTATTTCCACTCCTAACCAAAAATGCTTCAACTTTCAGAGATAAGCACTTTTTGAAGGAATAGCTATATCTTTTGAATTTATAGCTGGATTACACTGAATTTGACATATATTGTGCAGAATCATGCCCTAAACAACCTATTGCATCAACAGAAACCAGCTTGATGAAATTCATGAGTTATTTCCACTCCTAATCAAAATCGCTTCAAATCGGTGAGATAAGTACTTTTTGAACGAATGGCTATATCTTTTGAACTTGTTGCTGGATTACACTGAATTCGAGATATAATGTGCGGAATCCTGTCCTAAACAACATATTGTAACAGCAGAAACCAGCTTGATGAAATTCATGAGTTTTTTCAACTCCTAATCAAAAACGCTTCAAATCGGTTAGCTTCGCACTTTTTGAACGAATGGCTATATCTTTATAAACTGTGATGGGATTACACTGAATTTGACATATTTTGTGCAGAATCATGTCCTAAACAACCTATTGCAACAGCAGACACCAGCTTGATGAAATTCATGAGTTTTTTCAACTCCTAATCAAAAACGCCTCGAATCGGTGAGCTTCGCACTTTTTGAACGAATGGCTATATCTTTATAAACTGTGATGGGATTACACTGAATTTGACATATTTTGTGCAGAATCATGTCCTAAACAACCTATTGCAACAGCAGACACCAGCTTGATGAAATTCATGAGTTATTTCCACTCCTAATCAAAAGCGCTTCAACTCTGTGAGATAAGGACTTTTTTGAACGAATTGCTATATCTTTATAAAATGTGATGGGATTACACTGAATTTGATATATATTGTGCAGAATTATGTCCTAAACAACATATAGCAACAGCAGAAACCAGCTTGAAGAAATTCATGAGATATTTCCACTCCTAATCAAAAACGCTTCAACTCGGTGAGATAAGCATTTTTTGAACGAATGGCTATATCTTTTGAACTTGTTGCTGGATTACACTGAATTTGACATTTATTGTGCAGAATCATGTCCTATTAACATATTTCAACAGCAGAAACAAGCTTGAAGAAATTCATGAGTTATTTCCACTCCTAACCAAAAACGCTTCAACTTTCAGAGATAAGCACTTTTTGAAGGAATAGCTATATCTTTTGAATTTATAGCTGGATTACACTGAATTTGATATTTATTGTGCAGAATCATGTTGTAAACAACATATTGCAACAGCAGAAAACCAACTTGATGAAATTCATGAGTTATATTCCACTCCTAATCAAAAACGCTTCAACTTGGTGAGATAAGCACTTTTTAAACGAATGGCTATATCTTTTGAACTTGTTGCTGGATTACACTGAATTCTAGATATAATGTGCGGAATCCTGTCCTAAACAACATATTGTAACAGCAGAAACCAGCTTGATGAAATTCATGAGTTATTTCAACTCCTAATCAAAAACGCCTCTAATCGGTGAGCTTCGCACTTTTTGAACGAATGGCTATATCTTTATAAACTGTGATGGGATTACACTGAATTTGACATATTTTGTGCAGAATCATGTCCTAAACAACCGATTGCAACAGCAGACACCAGCTTGATGAAATTCATGAGTTATTTCCACTCCTAATCAAAAGCGCTTCAACTCTGTGAGAATAGGACTTTTTTGAACGAATGGCTATATCTTTATAAACTGTGATGGGATTACACTGAATTTGATATTTATTGTGCAGAATCATGTCCTAAACAACATATAGCAACAGCAGAAACCAGCTTGAAGAAATTCATGAGATATTTCCACTCCTAATCAAAAACGCTTCAACTCGGTGAGATAACCATTTTTTGAACGAATGGCTATATCTTTTGAACTTGTTGCTGGATAACACTGAATTTGACATTTATTGTACAGAATCATGTCCTATTAAAATATTTCAACAGCAGAAACAAGCTTGAAGAAATTCATGAGTTATTTCCACTCCTAACCAAAAACGCTTCAACTTTCAGAGATACGCACTTTTTGAAGGAATAGCTATATCTTTTGAATTTATAGCTGGATTACACTGAATTAGATATTTATTGTGTAGAATCATGTTATAAACAACATATTGCAACAGCAGAAACCAGCTTGATGAAATTCATGAGTTATATTCCACTCCTAATCAAAAACGCTTCAACTTGGTGAGATAAGCACTTTTTGAACGAATGGCTATATCTTTTGAACTTGTTGCTGGATTACACTGAATTTGACATATATTGTGCAGAATCATGTCCTAAACAAGGTATTGCAACAGCAGAAACCAACTTGAAGAAATTCATGAGTTATTTCCACTCCTAATCAAAAACGCATCAATTCGTTGATATAAGGAATTATTGAACGAATGGCTATATCTTTATAAAATGTGATGGGATTACACTGAATTTCACATGTATTGTGCGGAATCATATCCTAAACAACATATATCAACAGCATGAACCAGCTTGATGAAATTCGTGAGTTATTTCCACTCCTAACCAAAAATGCTTCAACTTTCAGAGATAAGCACTTTTTGAAGGAATAGCTATATCTTTTGAATTTATAGCTGGATTACACTGAATTTGATATTTATTGTGCAGAATTATGTTGTAAACAACATATTGCAACATCAGAAAACCAACTTGATGAAATTCATGAGTTATATTCGACTCCTAATCAAAAACGCTTCAACTTGGTGAGATAAGCACTTTTTGAACGAATGGCTATATCTTTTGAACTTGTTGCTGGATTACACTGAATTTGACATATATTGTGCAGAATCATGCCCTAAACAACCTATTGCATCAACAGAAACCAGCTTGATGAAATTCATGAGTTATTTCCACTCCTAATCAAAATCGCTTCAAATCGGTGAGATAAGTACTTTTTGAACGAATGGCTATATCTTTTGAACTTGTTGCTGGATTACACTGAATTCGAGATATAATGTGCGGAATCCTGTCCTAAACAACATATTGTAACAGCAGAAACCAGCTTGATGAAATTCATGAGTTATTTCAACTCCTAATCAAAAACGCTTCAAATCGGTTAGCTTCTCACTTTTTGAACGAATGGCTATATCTTTATAAACTGTGATGGGATTACAATGAATTTGACATATTTTGTGCAGAATCATGTCCTAAACAACCTATTGCAACAGCAGACACCAGCTTGATGAAATTCATGAGTTTTTTCAACTCCTAATCAAAAACGCCTCTAATCGGTGAGCTTCGCACTTTTTGAACGAATGGCTATATCTTTATAAACTGTGATGGGATTACACTGAATTTGACATATTTTGTGCAGAATCATGTCCTAAACAACCTATTGCAACAGCAGACACCAGCTTGATGAAATTCATGAGTTATTTCCACTCCTAATCAAAAGCGCTTCAACTCTGTGAGATAAGGACTTTTTTGAACGAATGGCTATATCTTTATAAACTGTGATGGGATTACACTGAATTTGATATTTATTGTGCAGAATCATGTCCTAAACAACATATAGCAACAGCAGAAACCAGCTTGAAGAAATTCATGAGTTATTTCCACTCCTAATCAAAAACGATTCAACTCGGTGAGATAAGCATTTTTTGAACGAATGGCTATATCTTTTGAACTTGTTGCTGGATGACACTGAATTTGACATTTATTGTACAGAATCATGTCCTATTAAAATATTTCAACAGCAGAAACAAGCTTGAAGAAATTCATGAGTTATTTCCACTCCTAACCAAAAACGCTTCAACTTTCAGAGATAAGCACTTTTTGAAGGAATAGCTATATCTTTTGAATTTATAGGTGGATTACACTGAATTAGATATTTATTGTGTAGAATCATGTTGTAAACAACATATTGCAACAGCAGAAACCAGCTTGATGAAATTCATGAGTTATATTCCACTCCTAATCAAAAACGCTTCAACTTGGTGAGATAAGCACTTTTTGAACGAATGGCTATATCTTTTGAACTTGTTGCTGGATTACACTGAATTTGACATATATTGTGCAGAATCATGTCCTAAACAAGGTATTGCAACAGCAGAAACCAACTTGAAGAAATTCATGAGTTATTTTCACTCCTAATCAAAAACGCTTCAACTTGGTGAGATAACCACTTTTTGAACGAATGGCTATATCTTTACAACCTCTGATGGGATTACACTGAATTTCACATGTATTGTGCGGAATCATATCCTAAACAACATATTTCAACAGCATGAACCAGCTTGATGAAATTCATGAGTTATTTTCACTCCTAATCAAAAACGGTTCAACTTGGAGAGATAAGGACTTTTTGAACGAATGGCTATATCTTTTGAACTTGTTGCTGGATTACACAGAATTTGACATATATTGTGTAGAATCATGTTCTAAACAACATATTTGAAAAGCAGAAACCAGCTTAAAGATATTCATGAGTTATTTCCACTCCTAATCAAAAGCGCTTCAACTCGGTGAGATAAGGACTTTTTTGAACGAATGGTTATATCTTTATAAACTGTGATGGGATTACACTGAATTTGATATATATTGTGCAGAATCATGTCCTAAACAACATATTTCAACAGCAGAAACAAGCTTGAAGAAATTCATGAGTTATTTCCACTCCTAACCAAAAACGCTTCAACTTTGTGAGATAAGCACTTTTTGAACGAATGGCTTTATCTTTTGAACTTGTAGCTGGATTACACTGAATTTGACATATATTATGCAGAATAATGTCCTAAACAACATATTACAACAGCAGAAACCAGCTTAATGAAATTCATGAGTTATTTCCACTCCTTATCAAAAACGTTTCAACTTGGTGAGAAAAGCACTGTTTGAACGAATGGCTATATCTTTTGAACTTGTGGCTGGATTAAACTGAATTTGACATATATTGTGCAGAATCATGTCCTAAACAACATATTACAACAGCAGACACCAGCTTGATGAAATTCATGAGTTATTTTCACTCCTAATCAAAAACGCTTCAACTTGGTGAGATCAGCACTTTTTGAACGAATGGCTATATCTTTTGAACTTGTTGCTGGATTACACTGAATTTGACATATATTGTGCAGAATCAAGCCCTAAACAACCTATTGCAACAAGAGAAACTAGCTTAATGAAATTCACGAGTTATTTCCACTCATAATTAAAAATGCATCAACTCGGTGGGATAAGCACTTTTTGAACGAATGGCAATATCTTTATGAACTATGATGGGTTTAACAATAACTTGACATATATTGTGCAGAATCATGTCCTAAACAACATATTGCAACAGCAGAAACCAGCTTGATGAAATTCATGAGTTATTTCCACTGCTAATCAAAAGCGCTTCAACTCGGTGAGATAAGGACTTCTTTGAACGAATGGCTATATCTTTATAAACTGTGATGGGATTACAATGAATTTGAATTATATTGTGCAGAATCATGTCCTAAACAACATATTTCAACAACATAAACCAGCTTGATGAAATTCATTAGTTAATTCCACTCCTAATCAAAAACGCTTCAACTCGGAGAGATAAGCTCTTTTGAACGAATGGCTATATCTTTTGAACTTCTGGCTGGATTACACAGAATTTGACATATATTGTGCAAAATCATGTCCTAAACAACATATTGCAACAGCAGAAACCAGCTTGATGAAATTCATGAGTTATTTCCACTCCTAATCAAAAGCGCTTCATCTCGGTGAGATAAGGACTTTTTTGAACGAATGGCTATATCTTTATAAACTGTGATGGGATTACACTGAATTTGATATATATTGTGCAGAATCATGTCCTAAACAACATATTGCAACATCAAAAACCAGCTTGATGAAATTCATGAGTTATTTCCACTCCTAATCAAAAACGTTTCAACTTGGTGAGAAAAGCACTGTTTGAACAAATGGCTATATCTTTTGAACTTGTAGCTTGAATACACTGAATTTAATTATATTGTGCAGAATAATGTCCTAAACAAAATATTACAACAGCAGACACCAGCTTGATGAAATTCATGAGTTATTTTCATTCCTAATCAAAAACGCTTCAACTTGGTGAGATCAGCACTTTTTGAACGAATGGCTATATCTTTTGAACTTGTTGCTGGATTACACTGAATTTGACATATATTGTGCAGAATCAAGCCCTAAACAACCTATTGCAACAACAGAAACCAGCTTAATGAAATTCACGAGTTATTTCCACTCATATTTAAAAATGCATCAACTCGGGGGGATAAGCACTTTTTGAACGAATGGCTATACCTTTTGAACTTGTTGCTGGATTACCTTGAATTTGATATATATTGTGCAGAATCAAGACCTAAACAACATATTGCAACAGCAGAAACCAGCTTGATGAAATTCATGAGTTAATTCCATTTCTAATCAAAAACGCTTCAACTCGGAGAGATAAGCACTTTTTGAACGAAACGCTATAATTTTTGAAAATGTAGCTGGATTACACTGAATTTGACATATATTGTGCAGAATCAAGTCCTAAACAATATATTGCAACAGCATAAACCAGCTTGATGAAATTCATGAGTTATTTCCACTCCTAATCAAAAACGCTTCAACTCGGTGAGATAAGCATTTTTTGAACGAATTGCTATATCTTTATAAACTGTGATGTGATTACACTGCATTCGACATATATTATGCATAATCATGTCCTATTAAAATATTTCAACAGCAGAAACCAGCTTGATGAAATGCATGGGTTATATTCCACTCCTAATCAAAAACGCTTCAACTTGGTGAGATAACCACTTTTTGAACGAATGGCTATATCTTTTGAACTTGTTGCTGGATTACACTGAATTTGACATATATTGTGCAGAACCATGTCCTAAAAAACAGATTGCAACAGCAGAAACTAACTTGAAGAAATTCATGAATTATTTCCACTCCTAATCAAAAACGCATCAACTCGTTGAGATAAGGACTTTATTGAACGAATGGCTATATCTTTATAAAATGTGATGGGATTACACTGAATTTGACATATATTGTGCGGAATCATGTCCTAAACAACATATTTCAACAGCATAAACCAGCTTGATGAAATTCATGAGTTATTTTCACTCCCAATCAAAAACGGTTCAACTCGGAGAGATAAGCACTCTTTGAAAGAATGGTTATATCTTTTGAACTTGTAGCTGGATTACACTGAATTTGATATGTATTGTGCAGAATCATGTCCTAAACAACCTATTGCAACAACAGAAACCAGCTTAATGAAATTCATGAGTTATTTCCACTCATAATTAAAAATGCATCAACTCGGTGGGATAAGCACTTTTTGAACGAATGGCAATATCTTTATGAACTATGATGGGTTTAACAATAATTTGACATATATTATTCAGATTCATGTCCTTAACAACAAATTGCAACAGCAGAAACCAGCTTGATGAAATTCATGAGTTATTTCCACTCCTAATCAAAAATGCTTCAACTTGGTGAGATAAGCACTTTTTGATCAAATGGCCATATCTTTCGAACTTGTAGCTTGAATACACTGCATTTGAATTATATTATGCTGAATCATGTCCTAAACAACATATTGCAACAGCAGAAACCAGCTTGATGAAATTCATGAGTTATTTCCACTCCTAATCAAAAGCGCTTCATCTCGGTGAGATAAGGACTTTTTTGAACGAATGGCTATATCTTTATAAACTGTGATGGGATTACACTGAATTTGATATATATTGTGCAGAATCATGTCCTAAACAACATATTGCAACAGCAAAAACCAGCTTGAAGAAATTCATGAGTTATTTCCAGTCCTAATCAAAAACGCTTCAGCTCGGTAAGATAAGCACTTTTTGAACGAATGGCAATATCTTTATAAACTGTGATGGGATTAAACATAATTTGACATATATTGTGCAGAATCATGTCCTAAACAACATATTGCAACATCAGAAACCAGCTTGATGAAATTCACGAGTTATTTCCACTCCTAATCAAAAACGTTTCAACTTGGTGAGAAAAGCACTGTTTGAACGAATGGCTATATCATTTGAACTTGTAGCTTGAATACACTGAATTTAATTATATTGTGCAGAATCATGTCCTAAACAACATATTACAACAGCAGACACCAGCTTGATGAAATTCATGAGTTATTTTAACTCCTAATCAAAAACGCTTCAACTTGGTGAGATCAGCACTTTTTGAACGAATGGCTATATCTTTTGAACTTGTTGCTGGATTACACTGAATTTGACATATATTGTGCAGAATCAAGCCCTAAACAACCTATTGCAACAGCAGAAAACAGCTTAATGAAATTCACGAGTTATTTCCACTCATAATTAAAAATGCATCAACTCGGTGGGATAAGCACATTTTGAACGAATGGCAATATCTTTATGAACTATGATGGGTTTAACAATAATTTGACATATATTGTGCAGAATCATGTCCTAAACAACATATTGCAACAGCAGAAACCAGCTTGATGAAATTCATGAGTTATTTCCACTCCTAATCAAAAACGCTTCAACTTGGTGAGATAAGCACTTTTTGAACGAATGGCTATATCTTTTGAACTTGTAGCTTGAATACACTGAATTTGAATGTATTGTGCAGAATCATGTCCTAAACAACATATTGCAACAGCAGAAACCAGCTTGATGAAATTCATGAGTTAATTCCACTCCTAATCAAAAACGCTTCAACTCGGAGAGATAAGCACTTTTTGAACGAATGGCTATATCTTTTGAACTTGTGGCTTGAATACACTGAATTTGAATTATATTTTGCAGAATCATGTCCTAAACAACATATTGCAACAGCAGAAAATGGCTTGATGAAATTCATGAATTATTTCCACTCCTAATCAAAAACGCTTCAACTCGATGAGATAAGCACTTTTTGAACGTTTGGCTATATCTTTTGAACTTGTTGCTGGATTACCTTGAATTTGAAATATATTGTGCAGAATCAAGACCTAAACAACATATTGCAACAGCAAAAACCAGCTTGATGACATTCATGAGTTAATTCCACTTCTAATCACAAACGCTTCAACTCGGAGAGATAAGCACTTTTTGAACGAAAGGCTATATCTTTTGAACTTGTTGCTGGATTACACTGAATTTGACATATATTGTGCAGAATCATGTCCTAAACAATATATTGCAACAGCAGAAACCAGCTTGATGAAATTCATGGGTTATTTCCACTCCTAATCAAAAACGCTTCAAATCGGTGAGATAAGCATTATTTGAACGAATTGCTATACCTTTATAAACTGTGATGGGATTGCACTGCATTCGACATATATTATGCATAATCATGTCCTAAACAACATATTGCAACAGCAGAAACCAGCTTGATGAAATTCATGAGTTAATTCCACTCCTAATCAAAAACGCTTCAACTCGGAGAGATAAGCACTTTTTGAAAGAATGGCTATACCTTAAAAGTTGTGGCTGGATTACACAGAATTTGACATATATAGTGCAGAATCATGTCCTAAACAACATATTGCAACAGCAGAAACCAGCTTGATGAAATTCATGAGTTATTTCCACTGCTAATCAAAAGCGCTTCAACTTGGTGAGATAAGCACTTTTTGAACGAATGGCTATATCTTTTCAACTTCTAGCTTGAATACACTGAATTTGAATGTATTGTGCAGAATCATGTCCTAAACAACATATTGCAACATCAGAAACCAGCTTGATGAAATTCATGAGTTATTTCCACTCCTAATCAAAAACGCTTCAACTCGATGAGATAAGCACTTTTTGAACGAATGGCTATATCTTTTGAACTTCTTGCTGGATTACCTTGAATTTGAAATATATTGTGCAGAATCAAGACCTAAACAACATATTGCAACAGCAGAAACCAGCTTGATGAAATTCATGAGTTAATTCCACTCCTAATCAAAAACGCTTCAACTCGGAGAGATAAGCACTTTTTGAACGAATGGCTATATCTCTTAAACTTGTAGCTTGAATACACTGAATTTGAATTATATTGTGCAGAATCATGTCCTAAACAACATATTGCAACAGCAGAAACCAGCTTGATGAAATTCATGAATTATTTCCACTCCTAATCAAAAACGCTTCAACTCTATGAGATAAGCACTTTTTGAACGTATGGCTATATCTTTTGAACTTGTTGCTGGATTACCTTGAATTTGAAATATATTGTGCAGAATCAAGACCTAAACAACATATTGCAACAGCAGAAACCAGCTTGATGACATTCATGAGTTAATTCCACTTCTAATCACAAACGCTGCAACTCGGAGAGATAAGCACTTTTTGAACGAAAGGCTATATCTTTTGAACTTGTTGCTGGATTACACTGAATTTGACATATATTGTGCAGAATCATGTCCTAAACAATATATTGCAACAGCAGAAACCAGCTTGATGACATTCATGAGTTATTTCCACTCCTAATCAAAAACGCTTCAACTCGGTGAGATAAGCATTATTTGAACGAATTGCTATATCTTTATAAACTGTGATGGGATTGCACTGCATTCGGCATATATTATGCATAATCATGTCCTAAACAACATATTGCAACAGCAGAAACCAGCTTGAAGAAATTCATGGGTTATATTCCACTCCTAATCAAAAACGCTTCAACTTGGTGAGATAACCACTTTTTGAACGAATGGCTATATCTTTTGAACTTGTTGCTGGATTACACTGAATTTGACATATATTGTGCAGAACCATGTCCTAATAAAACATATTGCAAAAGCAGAAACTAACTAGAAGAAATTCATGAGTTATTTCCACTCCTAATCAAAAACGCATCAACTCGTTGAGATAAGGGCTTTATTGAACGAATGGCTATATCTTTACAAACTGTGATGGGATAACACTGAATTTGATATGTATTGTGCTGAATCATGCCCTAAACAACCTATTGCAACAACAGAAACCAGCTTAATGAAATTCATGAGTTATTTCCACTCATAATTAAAAATGCAACGACTCGGTGGGATAAGCACTTTTTGAACGAATAGCAATATCTTTATGAACTGTGATGGGATTACACATAATTTGACATATATTGTTCAGAATCATGTCCTAAACAACATATTGCAACAGCAGATACCAGCGTAATGAAATTCATGAGTTATTTCCACTCTTAATCAAAAAAGCTTCAACTTGGTGAGATAAGCACTTTTTGAACGAATGGCTATATCTTTTCAACTTGTAGCGGGATTACACTGAATTTGACATATATTGTACAGAATCATGCCTAAAACAACCTATTGCATCAACAGAAACCAGCTTGATGAAATTCATGAGTTATTTCCACTCCTAATCTAGAACGCTTCAATTCGGTGAGATAAGCAGTTTTTGAACGAATGGCTATATCTTTTGAACATGTTGCTGGATTACACTGAATTCGAGATATATTGTGCGGAATCCTGTCCTAAACAACATATTGTAACAGCAGAAACCAGCTTGATGAAATTCATGAGTTATTTCCACTCCTGATCAAAAACGCTTCAAATCGGTGAGCTAAGCACTTTTTGAACGAATGGCAATATCTTTATAAACTGTGATGGGATTACACTGAATTTGACATATTTTGTGCAGAATCATGTCCTAAACAACCTATTGCAACAGGAGAAACCAGCTTGATGATATTCATGAGTTATTTCCACTCCTAATCAAAAGCGCTTCAACTCTGTGAGATAAGGACTTTTTTGAACGAATGGCTATATCTTTATAAAATGTGATGGGATTACACTGAATTTGATATATATTGTGCAGAATTATGTCCTAAACAACATATAGCAACAGCAGAAACCAGCTTGAAGAAATTCATGAGTTATTTCCACTCCTAATCAAAAACGCTTCAACTCGGTGAGATAAGCATTTTTTGAACGAATGGCTATATCTTTTGAACTTGTTGCTGGATTACACAGAATTTGACATTTATTGTGCAGAATCATGTCCTATTAACATATTTCAACAGCAGAAACAAGCTTGAAGAAATTCATGAGTTATTTCCACTCCTAACCAAAAACGCTTCAACTTTCAGAGATAAGCACTTTTTGAAGGAATAGCTATATCTTTTGAATTTATAGCTGGATTACACCGAATTTGATATTTATTGTGCAGAATCATGTTGTAAACAACATATTGCAACAGCAGAAAACCAACTTGATGAAATTCATGAGTTATATTCCACTCCTAATCAAAAACGCTTCAACTTGGTGAGATAAGCACTTTTTGAACGAATTGCTATATCTTTTGAACTTGTTGCTGGATTACACTGAATTTGACATATATTGTGCAGAATCATGCCCTAAACAACCTATTGCATCAACAGAAACCAGCTTGATGAAATTCATGAATTATTTCCACTCCTAATCAAAATCGCTTCAACTCAGTGAGATAAGTACTTTTTGAACGAATGGCTATATCTTTTGAACTTGTTGCTGGATTACACTGAATTCGAGATATAATGTGCGGAATCCTGTCCTAAACAACATATTGTAACAGCAGAAACCAGCTTGATGAAATTCATGAGTTATTTCAACTCCTAATCAAAAACGCCTCTAATTGGTGAGCTTCGCACTTTTTGAACGAATGGCTATATCTTTATAAACTGTGATGGGATTACACTGAATTTGACATATTTTGTGCAGAATCATGTCCTAAACAACCTATTGCAACAGCAGACACCAGCTTGATGAAATTCATGAGTTATTTCCACTCCTGATCAAAAACGCTTCAAATCGGTGAGCTAAGCACTTTTTGAACGAATGGCTATATCTTTATAAACTGTGATGGGATTACACTGAATTTGACATATTTTGTGCAGAATCATGTCCTAAACAACCTATTGCAACAGCAGACACCAGCTTGATGAAATTCATGAGTTATTTCCACTCCTAATCAAAAGCGCTTCAACTCTGTGAGATAAGGACTTTTTTGAACGAATGGCTATATCTTTATAAACTGTGATGGGATTACACTGAATTTGATATTTATTGTGCAGAATCATGTCCTAAACAACATATAGCAACAGCAGAAACCAGCTTGAAGAAATTCATGAGTTATTTCCACTCCTAATCAAAAACGCTTCAACTCGGTGAGATAAGCATTTTTTGAACGAATGGCTATATCTTTTGAACTTGTTGCTGGATGATACTGAATTTGACATTTGTTGTACAGAATCAGGTCCTATTAAAATATTTCAACAGCAGAAACAAGCTTGAAGAAATTCATGAGTTATTTCCACTCCTAACCAAAAACGCTTCAACTTTAAGAGATAAGCACTTTTTGAAGGAATAGCTATATCTTTTGAATTTATAGCTGGATTACACTGAATTAGATATTTATTGTGTAGAATCATGTTGTAAACAACATATTGCAACAGCAGAAACCAGCTTGATGAAATTCATGAGTTATATTCCACTCCTAATCAAAAACGCTTCAACTTGGTGAGATAAGCACTTTTTGAACGAATGGCTATATCTTTTGAATTTGTTGCTGGATTACACTGAATTTGACATATATTGTGCAGAATCATGTCCTAAACAAGGTATTGCAACAGCAGAAACCAACTTGAAGAAATTCATGAGTTATTTCCACTCCTAATCAAAAACGCATCAATTCGTTGATCTCAGAAATTATTGAACGAATGGCTATATCTTTATAAAATGTGATGGGATTACACTGAATTTCACATGTATTGTGCGGAATCATATCCTAAACAACATATTTCAACAGCATGAACCAGCTTGATGAAATTAATGAGTTATTTTCACTCCTAATCAAAAACGGTTCAACTTGGTGAGATAAGGACTTTTTGAACGAATGGCTATATCTTTTGAACTTGTTGCTGGATTACACAGAATTTGACATATATTGTGCAAAATCATGTTCTAAACAACATATTTGAAAAGCAGAAACCAGCTTGAAGATATACATGAGTTATTTCCACTCTTAATCAAAAGAGCTTCAACTCGGTGAGATAAGGACTTTTTTGAACGAATGGCTATATCTTTATAAACTGTGATGGGATTACACTGAATTTGATATATATTGTGCAGAATCATGTCCTAAACAACATATTGCAACAGCAGAAACCAGCTTGAAGAAATTCATGAGTTATTTCCACTCCTAATCAAAAACGCTTCAACTCGTTGATATAAGCATTTTTTGAACGAATGGCTATATCTTTTGAACTTGTTGCTGGATTATACTGAATTTGACATATATTGTGCAGAATCATGTCCTATTAACATATTTCAACAGCAGAAACAAGCTTGAAGAAATTCATGAGTTATTTCCACTCCTAACCAAAAACGCTTCAACTTTGTGAGATAAGCACTTTTTGAACGACTGGCTTTATCTTTTGAACTTGTAGCTGGATTACACTGAATTTGACATATATTATGCAGAATAATGTCCTAAAGAACATATTACAACAGCAGACACCAGCTTGATGAAATTCATGAGTTATTTCCACTCCTAATCAAAAACGCATCAATTCGTTGATCTCAGAAATTATTGAACGAATGGCTATATCTTTATAAAATGTGATGGGATTACACAGAATTTCACATATATTGTGCAAAATCATGTTCTAAACAACATATTTGAAAAGCAGAAACCAGCTTGAAGATATTCATGAGTTATTTCCACTCTTAATCAAAAGAGCTTCAACTTGGTGAGATAAGGACTTTTTGAACGAATGGCTATATCTTTATAAACTGTGATGGGATTACACTGAATTTGATATATATTGTGCAGAATCATGTCCTAAACGACATATTGCAACAGCAGAAACCAGCTTGAAGAAATTCATGAGTTATTTCCACTCCTAATCAAAAACGCTTCAACTCGTTGATATAAGCATTTTTTGAACGAATGGCTATATCTTTTGAACTTGTTGCTGGATTATACTGAATTTGACATATATTGTGCAGAATCATGTCCTATTAACATATTTCAACAGCAGAAACAAGCTTGAAGAAATTCATGAGTTATTTCCACTCCTAACCAAAAACGCTTCAACTTTGTGAGATAAGCACTTTTTGAACGACTGGCTTTATCTTTTGAACTTGTAGCTGGATTACACTGAATTTGACATATATTATGCAGAATAATGTCCTAAAGAACATATTACAACAGCAGACACCAGCTTGATGAAATTCATGAGTTATTTCCACTCCTAATAAAAAAACGCTTCAACTCGGTTTGTTAAGCACTTTTTGAACGATTGGCTACATCTTTTCAACTTGTAGCCGGATTACACTGAATTCGACATATATTGTGAGGAATCATGTCTTAAACAACATATTGCAACAGCAGAAACATACTTGATGAAATTAATGAGATATTTGCACTCCTAATCAAAAACGCCTCAACTCCGTGAGATAAGTACTTTTTTGAACGAATGGCTATATCTTTACAAGCTGTGACGTGATTACACTGAATTTGATATTTATTGTGCAGAATCATGTTGTAAACAACATATTGCAACAGCAGAAACCAGCTTGATGAAATTCATGAGTTATATTTCACTCCTAATCAAAAACGCTTCAACTTGGTTAGATAAGCACTTTTTGAACGACTGGCTTTATCTTTTGAACTTGTAGCTGGATTACACTGAATTTGACATATATTATGCAGAATAATGTCCTAAAGAACATATTACAACAGCAGACACCAGCTTGATGAAATTCATGAGTTATTTCCACTCCTAATCAAAAACGCATCAATTCGTTGATCTCAGAAATTATTGAACGAATGGCTATATCTTTATAAAATGTGATGGGATTACACAGAATTTCACATATATTGTGCAAAATCATGTTCTAAACAACATATTTGAAAAGCAGAAACCAGCTTGAAGATATTCATGAGTTATTTCCACTCTTAATCAAAAGAGCTTCAACTTGGTGAGATAAGGACTTTTTGAACGAATGGCTATATCTTTACAAGCTGTGACGTGATTACACTGAATTTGATATTTATTGTGCAGAATCATGTTGTAAACAACATATTGCAACAGCAGAAACCAGCTTGATGAAATTCATGAGTTATATTTCACTCCTAATCAAAAACGCTTCAACTTGGTTAGATAAGCACTTTTTGAACGAATGGCTATATCTTTTGAACTTGTTGCTGGATTACACAGAATTTGACATATATCGTGCAGAATCATGTCCTAAACAAGGTATTGCAACAGCAGAAACCATTTTGAAGAAATTCATGAGTTATTTCCACTCCTAATCAAAAACGCATCAACTCGTTGAGATAAGGAATTATTGAACGAATGGCTATATCTTTATATAATGTGATGGGATTACACTGAATTTCACATGTATTGTGCGGAATTATATCCTAAACAACATATTTCAACATCATAAACCAGCTTGATGAAATTCATGAGTTATTTTCACTCCTAATCAAAAACGCTTCAACTTGGTGATATAAGCACTTTTTGAACGAATGGCTATATCTTTATAACCTCTGATGGGCTTACACTGAATTCGACGTATATTGTATGGAATCATGTCGTAAACAACATATTGCAACAGCAGAAACCAACTTGAAGAAATTCATGAGTTATTTCCACTCCTAATCAACTACGCATCAACTCGTTGAGATAAGGACTTTATTGAACGAATGGCTATATCTTTATAAAATGTGATGGGATTATAGTGAATTTGACATATACTGTGCGGAATCATGTCCTAAAAAACATATTTCAACAGCATAAACCAGCTGGATGAAATTCATGAGTTATTTTCACTCCTAATCAAAAACGGTTCAACTCGGAGAGATAAGCACTTTTTGAACGAATGGCTATATCTTTTGAACTTCAAGCTGGATTACACTGAATTTGACATATATTGTGCAAAATCATGTCCTAAAAAACATATTTCAACAGCAGACACCAGCTTGATGAAATTCATGAGTTATTTCCACTCCTAATCAAAAACGCTTCAACTCCGTGAGATAAGGACTTTTTTGAACAAATGGCTATATCTTTACAAGCTGTGATGGAATTACACTGAATTTGATATATATTGTGCAGAATCATGTCCTAAACAACATATTTTAAAAGCAGAAACCAGCTTGAAGACATTCATGAGTTATTTCCACTCCTAATCAAAAACGCTTCAACTCGGTTAGATAAGCACTTTTTGAACGAATGGCTTTATCTTTTGAACTTCTGGCTATATTACACTGAATTTGACATATATTGTGCAGAATCATGTCCTAAAAAACATATTACAACAGCAGACACCAGCTTGATGAAATTCATGAGTTATTTCCACTCCTAATCAAAAACGCTTCAACTCGGTTTGATAAGCACTTTTTGAACGAATGGCTATATCTTTTGAACTTGTAGCTGGATTACACTGAATTCGACATATATTGTGCGGAATCATGTCTTAAACAACATATTGCAACAGCAGACACCAGCTTGATGAAATTCATGAGATATTTGCAATCCTAATCAAAAACGTCTGAACTCCGTGAGATAAGGACTTTTTTGAACGAATGGCTATATCTTTACAAGCTGTGATGGGATTACACTGAATTTGATATATATTGTGCAGAATCATGTCCTAAAAAACATATTGCAAAAGCAGACACCAGCTTGATGAAATTTATGAGTTATTTCCACTCTTAATCAAAAACGCTTCAACTTGGTGAGATAAGCACTTTTTGAACGAATGGCTATATCTTTTGAACTTGTAGCTTGATTACACTGAATTTCATTTTTATTGTGCAGAATCATGTCGTAAACAACATATTGCAACAGCAGAAACCAGCTTGATGAAATTCATGAGTTATTTCCACTCCCAATCAAAAACTTTTCAACTCGGTTATATAAGCATTTTTTGAACGAATGGCTATATCTTTTGAATTTGTTGCTGGATTACACTGAATTTGACATATATTGATCAGAATCATGTCCTATTAACATATTTCAACAACAGAAACAAGCTTGAAGAAATTCATGAGTTATTTCCACTCCTAATCAAAAACGCTTCAACTTTGTGAGATAAGCACTTTTTGAACGAATGGCTATATCTTTTGAACTTGGAGCTGGATTACACTGAATTTGACATATATTGTGCAGAATCATGTCCTAAAAAACATATTACAACAGCAGACACCAGCTTGATGAAATTCATGAGTTATTTCCACTCCTATCCATAAACGCTTCAACTCGGTGAGATAAGCACTTTTTGAACGAATGGCTATATCTTTTGAACTTGTAGCCGGATTACACTGAATTCGACATATATTGTGAGGAATCATGTCTTAAACAACATATTGCAACAGCAGAAACCAGCTTGATGAAATTAATGAGATATTTGCACTCCTAATCAAAAACGCCTCAACTCCGTGAGATAAGTACTTTTTTGAACGAATGGCTATATCTTTACAAGCTGTGACGGGATTACACTGAATTGATATTTATTGTGCAGAATCATGTTGTAAACAACATATTGCAACAGCAGAAACCAGCTTGATGAAATTCATGAGTTATATTCCACTCCTAATCAAAAACGCTTCAACTTGGTGAGATAAGCATTTTTTGAACGAATGGCTATATCTTTTGAACTTGTTGCTGGATTACACTGAATTTGACATATATTGTGCAGAATCATGTCCTAAACAAGGTATTGCAACAGCAGAAACCATTTTGAAGAAATTCATGAGTTATTTCCACTCCTAATCAAAAACGCATCAACTCGTTGAGATAAGGAATTATTGGACGAATGGCTATATCTTTATATAATGTGATGGGATTACACTGAATTTCACATGTATTGTGCGGAATCATATTCTAAACAACATATTTCAACATCATAAACCAGCTTGATGAAATTCATGAGTTATTTTCACTCCTAATCGAAAACGCTTCAACTTGGTGAGATAAGCACTTTTTGAACGAATGGCTATATCTTTATAACCTCTGATGGGATTACACTGAATTCGACGTATATTGTACGGAATCATGTCGTAAACAACATATTGCAACAGCAGAAACCAGCTTGATGAAATTCATGAGTTATTTCCACTCCTAATCAAAAACGCTTCAACTTGGTAAGATTAGCACTTTTTGAACGAATGGCTATATCTTTTGAACTTGTTGCTGGATTACACTGAATTTGACATATATTGTGCAGAATCATGTCCTAAACAAGGTATTGCAACAGCAGACATCAGCTTGATGAAATTCATGAGTTATTTCCACTCCTAATCAACTACGCAACAACTCGTTGAGATAAGGACTTTATTGAACGAATGGCTATATCTTTATAAAATGTGATGGGATTACAGTGAATTTGACATATACTGTGCGGAATCATGTCCTAAACAACATATTTCAACAGCATAAACCAGCTTGATGAAATTCATGAGTTATTTTCACTCCTAATCAAAAACGGTTCAACTCGGAGAGATAAGCACTTTTTGAACGAATGGCTGTATCTTTTGAACTTCAAGCTGGATTACACTGAATTTGACATATATTGTGCAGAATCATGTCCTTAAAAACATATTTCAACGGCAGACACCAGCTTGATGAAATTCATGAGTTATTTCCACTCTTAATCAAAAACGCTTCAACTCAGTGAGATAAGGACTTTTTTGAACAAATGGCTATATCTTTACAAGCTGTGATGGGATTACACTGAATTTGACATATATTGTGCAGAATTCTGTCCTAAAAAAAATATTGTAACAGCAGAAACCAGCTTGATGATATTCATGAGTTATTTCCACTCCTAATCAAAAGCGCTTCAACTCTGTGAGATAAAGACTTTTTTGAACGAATGGCTATATCTTTATAACCTCTGAGGGGATTACACTGAATTCGACGTATATTGTACGGAATCATGTCGTAAACAACATATTGCAACAGCAGAAACCAGCTTGATGAAATTCATTAGTTATTTCCACTCCTAATCAAAAACGCTTCAACTTGGTAAGATTAGCACTTTTTGAACGAATGGCTATATCTTTTGAACTTGTTGCTGGATTACACTGAATTTGACATATATTGTGCAGAATCATGTCCTAAACAAGATATTGCAACAGCAGAAACCAACTTGAAGAAATTCATGAGTTATTTCCACTCCTAATCAACTACGCATCAACTCCTTGAGATAAGGACTTTATTGAACGAATGGCTATATCTTTATAAAATGTGATGGGATTATAGTGAATTTGACATATACTGTGCGGAATCATGTCCTAAAAAACATATTTCAACAGCATAAACCAGCTGGATGAAATTCATGAGTTATTTTCAGTCCTAATCAAAAACGGTTCAACTCGGAGAGATAAGCACTTTTTGAACGAATGGCTATATCTTTTGAACTTCAAGCTGGATTACACTGAATTTGACATATATTGTGCAGAATCATGTCCTAAAAAACATATTTCAACAGCAGACACCAGCTTGATGAAATTCATGAGTTATTTCCACTCTTAATCAAAAACGCTTCAACTCAGTGAGATAAGGACTTTTTTGAACAAATGGCTATATCTTTACAAGCTGTGATGGGATTACACTGAATTTGACATATATTGTGCAGAATTCTGTCCTAAAAAAAATATTGTAACAGCAGAAACCAGCTTGATGATATTCATGAGTTATTTCCACTCCTAATCAAAAGCGCTTCAACTCTGTGAGATAAAGACTTTTTTGAACGAATGGCTATATCTTTATAACCTCTGATGGGATTACACTGAATTCGACGTATATTGTACGGAATCATGTCGTAAACAACATATTGCAACAGCAGAAACCAGCTTGATGAAATTCATTAGTTATTTCCACTCCTAATCAAAAACGCTTCAACTTGGTAAGATTAGCACTTTTTGAACGAATGGCCATATCTTTTGAACTTGTTGCTGGATTACACTGAATTTGACATATATTGTGCAGAATCATGTCCTAAACAAGATATTGCAACAGCAGAAACCAACTTGAAGAAATTCATGAGTTATTTCCACTCCTAATCAACTACGCATCAACTCCTTGAGATAAGGACTTTATTGAACGAATGGCTATATCTTTATAAAATGTGATGGGATTATAGTGAATTTGACATATACTGTGCGGAATCATGTCCTAAAAAACATATTTCAACAGCATAAACCAGCTGGATGAAATTCATGAGTTATTTTCACTCCTAATCAAAAACGGTTCAACTCGGAGAGATAAGCACTTTTTGAACGAATGGCTATATCTTTTGAACTTCAAGCTGGATTACACTGAATTTGACATATATTGTGCAAAATCATGTCCTAAAAAACATATTTCAACAGCAGACACCAGCTTGATGAAATTCATGAGTTATTTTCACTACTAATCAAAAACGCTTCAACTCGATTTGATAAGCACTTTTTGAACGAATGGCTATATCTTTTGAACTTGTAGCTGGATTACACTGAATTCGACATATATTGTGCGGAATCATGTCTTAAACAACATATTGCAACAGCAGAAACCAGCTTGATGAAATTCATGAGATATTTGCAATCCTAATCAAAAACGCCTCAACTCCGTTAGATAAGGACTTTTTTGAACGAATGGTTATATCTTTACAAGCTGTGATGGGATTACACTGAATTTGATATATATTGTGCAGAATCATGTCCTAAAAAACATATTGCAAAAGCAGACACCAGCTTGATGAAATTTATGAGTTATTTCCACTCTTAATCAAAAACGCTTCAACTTGGTGAGATAAGCACTTTTTGAACGAATGGCTATATCTTTTGAACTTGTAGCTTGATTACACTGAATTTCATTTTTATTGTGCAGAATCATGTCGTAAACAACATATTGCCACAGCAGAAACCAGCTTGATGAAATTCATGAGTTATTTCCACTCCTAATCAAAAACGCTTCAACTCGGTTATATAAGCATTTTTTGAACGAATGGCTATATCTTTTGAACTTGTTGCTGGATTACACTGATTTTGACATATATTGATCAGAATCATGTCCTATTAACATATTTCAACAACAGAAACAAGCTTGCAGAAATTCATGAGTTATTTCCACTCCTAATCAAAAACGCTTCAACTTTGTGAGATAAGCACTTTTTGAACGAATGGCTATATCTTTTGAACTTGGAGCTGGATTACACTGAATTTGACATATATTGTGCAGAATCATGTCCTAAAAAACATATTACAACAGCAGACACCAGCTTGATTAAATTCATGAGTTATTTCCACTCCTATCCATAAACACTTCAACTCGGTGAGATAAGCACTTTTTGAACGAATGGCTATATCTTTTGAACTTGTTGCTGGATTATACTGAATTTGATATGTATTGTGCATAATCATGTCCTAAACAACATATTACAACAGCATAAACCAGCTGGATGAAATTCATGAGTTATTTTCACTCCTAATCAAAAACTGTTCAACTCGGAGAGATAAGCACTTTTTGAAAAAATGGTTATATCTTTTGAACTTGTGGCTGGATTACACTGAATTTGATATGTATATTGCATAATCATGTCCTAAACAACATATTACAACAGCAGACACCAGCTTGATGAAATTCATGAGTTATTTTCACTCCTAATCAAAAACGCTTCAACTTGGTGAGATAAGCACTTTTTGAACGAATGGCTATATCTTTTGAGCTTGTGGCTGGATTACACTGAATTTGGCATATATTGTGCAGAATCATGTCCTAAACAACATATTGCAACAGCAGAAACCAGCTTGATGAAATTCATGAGTTATTTCCACTCCTAATCAAAAACGCTTCAACTTGGTGAGATAAGCACTTTTTGAACGAATGGCTATATCTTTTGAACTTGTAGCTTGAATACACTGAATTTGAATTATCTTGTGCAGAATCATGTCCTAAACAACATATTGCAACAGCAGAAACGAGCTTGATGAAATTCATGAGTTATTTCCACTCCTAATCAAAAACGCTTCAACTTGATGAGATAAGCACTTTTTGAACGAATGGCTATATCTTTTGAACTTGTAGCTGGATTACACTGAATTCGACATATATTTTGCGGAATCATGTCTTAAACAACATCTTGCAACAGCAGAAACCATTTTGATGAAATTCATGAGATATTTGCACTCCTAATCAAAAACGCTTCAACTCCGTGAGATAAGGACTTTTTTGAACGAATGGCTTTATCTTTACAAGCTGTGATGGGATTACACTGAATTTGATATATATTGTGCAGAATCATGTCCTAAACAACATATTTCAAAAGCATACACCAGCTTGTTGAAATTCATGAGTTATTTCCACTCCTAACCAAAAACACTTCAACTTTGTGAGATAAGCACTTTTTGAACGAATGGCTATATCTTTTGAACTTGTAGCTTGATTACACTGAATTTGACATTTATTGTGCAGAATTATGTCCTAAAAAACATATTATGACAGCAGACACCAGCTTGATGAAATTCATGAGTTATTTTCACTCCTAATCAAAAACGCTTCAACTTGGTGAGATAAGCACTTTTTGAACGAATGGCTATATCTTTTGAACTTGTAGCCTGATTGCACTGAATTTGACATATATTGTGCAGAATCATGTCCTAAACAACATATTTCAAAAGCAGAAACCAGCTTGATGAAATTCATGAGTTATTTCCACGCTTAATCAAAAACGCTTCAACTCGGTGGGATAAGCACTTTTTGAACGAATGGAAATATCTTTATGAACTGTGATGGGATTACACATAATTTGACATATATTGTGCAGAATCATGTCCTAAACAACATATTTCAAAAGCAGAAACCAGCTTGAAGATATTCATGACTTATTTCCACTCCTAATCAAAAACGCTTCAACTCGGTGAGATAAGGACTTTATGAAGTAATGGCTATATCTTTTGAACTTCAAGCTGGATTACACTGAATTTGACATATATTGTGCAGAATCATGTCCTAAAAAACATATTTCAACAGCAGACACCAGCTTGATGAAATTCATGAGTTATTTCCACTCCTAATCACAAACGCTTCAACTCGGTTTGATAAGCATTTTTTGAACGAATGGCTATATCTTTTGAACTTGTAGCTGGATTACACTGAATTCGACATTTATTGTGCAGACTCAATTCCTATTAATATATTTCAACAGCAGAAACAAGCTTGAAGAAATTCATGAGTTATTTCCACTCCTAATCAGAAACGCTTCATCTCGGTTAGATAACCACTTTTTGAACGAATGGCTATATCTTTTGAACTTCTAGCTATATTACACTGAATTCGACATATATTGTGCGGAATCATGTCTTAAACAACATATTGCAACAGCAGAAACCAGCTTGATGAAATTCATGAGATATTTGCACTCCTAATCAAAAACTCCTCAACTCCGTGAGATAAGACCTTTTTGAACGAATGGCTATATCTTTGTAAACTGTGATGGTATTGCACTTAATTTGATATATATTGTGCAGAATCATGTCCTATTAACATATTTCAACAGCAGAAACAAGCTTGAAGAATTTCATGAGTTATTTCCACTCCTAATCAAAAGCGCTTCAACCGGTGAGATAAGGACTTTTTTGAACGAATGGCTATATCTTTATAAACTGTGATGGGATTACACTGAATTTGATATATATTGTGCAGAATCATGTCCTAAACAACATATTTCAACAGCAGAAACAAGCTTGAAGAAATTAATGAAATTCCACTCCTAATCAAAAACGCTTCAACTTTGTAAGATGAGCACTTTTTGAACGAATGGCTATATCTTTTGAACTTGTTGCTGGATTACACTGAATTTGACATATATAGTGCAAAATCGAGTCCTAAACAACATATTGCAACAGCAGAAACCACCTTGATGAAATTCATGAGTTATTTCCATTCCTAATCAAAAACGCTTCAATTCGGTGATATAAGGACCTTTTTTGAACGAATGGCTATATCTTTATAAAATGTGATGGGATTACACTGAATTTGAAATATATTGTGCAGAATCATGTCCTAAACAACATATTGCAACAGCAGAAACCAACTTGATGAAATCATGAGTTTTTTCCACTCCTAATCAAAAACGCTTACACTTGGTGAGATCACCACTTTTTGAACGAATGGCTATATCTTTTGAACTTGTGGCTGAATTACACTGAATTTGACATATATTGTGCAGAATCATGTCCTAAAAAACATATTACAACAGCAGACACCAGCTTGATGAAATTCATGAGTTATTTCCACTCCTATTCATAAACGCTTCAACTTGGTGAGATAAGCACTTTTTGAACGAATGGCAATATCTTTACAAACTGTGATGGGATTACACTGAATTTCACATATATTGTGCAGAATCATGTCCTAAACAACCTATTGCAACAGCAGAAACCAGCTTGATGAAATTCATGAGTTATTTCCACTCCTAATCAAAAGCGCTTCAAGTCGGTGAGATAAGCACTTTTTGAACGAATGGCTATATCTTTTGAACTTGTTGCTGGATTACACTGAATTTGATTTTCAGTGTGGAGAATCATGTCGTAAACAACATATTGCAACAGCAGAAACCACCTTGATGAGTTTCATGAGTTATATTCCACTCCTAATGAAAAACGCTTCAACTTGGTGAGATAAGGACTTTTTTGAACGAATGGCTATATCTTTTGAACTTGTTGCTGGATTACACTGAATTTGACATATATTGTGCAGAATCATGTCCTAAACAACATATTGCAACAGCAGAAACCAGCTTGAAGAAATTCATGAGTTATTTCCACTCCTAATCAAAAACGCTTCAACTCGGTGATATAAGCATTTTTTGAACGAATGTCTATATCTTTTGAACTTGTTGCTGGATTACACTGAATTTGACATATATTGTGCAGAATCATGTCCTATTAACATATTTCAAAAGCAGAAACAAGCTTGAAGAAATTCATGAGTTATTTCCACTCCTAACCAAAAACGCTTCAACTTTGTGAGATAAGCACTTTTTGAACGAATGGCAATATATCTATAAACTGTGACAGGATTATACATAATTTGACATATATTGTGCAGAATTCTGTCCTAAAAAAAATATTGCAACAGCAGAAACCAGCTTGATTAAATTCATGAGTTATTTCCACTCCTAATCAAAAGCACTTCAAGTCGGTGAGATAAGCACTTTTTGAACGAATGGCTATATCTTTTGAACTTGTTGCTGGATTACACTGAATTTGATTTTCAGTGTGCAGAATAGTGTCGTAAACAACATATTGCAACAGCAGAAACCACCTTGATGAAATCATGAGTTATATTCCACTCCTAATGAAAAACGCTTCAACTTGGTGAGATAAGCACTTTTTGAACGAATGGCTATATCTTTTGAACTTGTAGCTGGATTACACTGAATTTGACATTTATTGTGCAGAATCATGTCCTAAACAAGATATTGCAACAGCAGAAACCAACTTGAAGAAATTCATGAGTTATTTCCACTCTTAATCAACTACGCATCAACTCGTTGAGATAAGGACTTTATTGAACGAATGGCTATATCTTTTGAACTTGTTGCTGGATTACACTGAATTTGACATATATTGTGTAGAATCATGTCCTATTAATATATTTCAACAGCAGAAACAAGCTTGAAGAAATTCATGAGTTATTTCCATTCCTAACCAAAAACGCTTCAACTTTGTGAGATAAGCACTTTTTGAACGAATGGCTATATCTTTTGAACTTGTAGCTGGATTACACTGAATTTGACATATATTGTGCAGAATCATGTCCTAAAAAACATATTACAACAGCAGACACCAGCTTGATGAAATTCATGAGTTATTTCCACTCCTATTCATAAACGCTTCAACTTGGTGAGATTAGCACTTTTTGAACGAATGGCTATATCTTTTGAACTTCAAGCTGGATTACACTGAATTTGACATCTATTGTGCAGAATCATGTCCTAAAAAACATATTACAACAGCATAAACCAGATGGATGAAATTCATGAGTTATTTTCACTCCTAATCAAAAACTGTTCAACTCGGAGAGATAAGCACTTTTTGAAAGAATGGATATATCTTTTGAACTTGTGGCTGGATTACACTGAATTTGAATTATCTTGTGCAGAATCATGTCCTAAACAACATATTGCAACAGCAGACACCAGCTTGATGAAATTCATGAGTTATTTCCACTCCTATTCTTAAACACTTCAACTTGGTGAGACAAGCACTTTTTGAACGAATGGCTATATCTTTTGAACTTGTAGCTGGATTACAATGAATTCGACATATATTGTGCGGAATCATGTCCTAAACAACATATTGCAACAGCAGAAACCAGCTTGATGAAATTCATGAGTTATTTCCACTCCTAATCAAAAACGTTTCAACTTGGTGAGATAAGCACTTTTTGAACGAATGGCTATATCTTTATAAACTGTGATGGGATTACACTGAATTTCGCATATATTGTGCAGAATCATTTCCTAAACAACCTATTGCAACAGCAGAAACCAGCTTGATGAAATTCATGAGTTATTTCCACTCCTAATCAAAAACGCATCAACTCGGTGAGATAAGCAATTTTTGAAGGAATGGCAATATATCTATAAACTGTGACGGGATTACACATAATTTGACATAAATTGTGCAGAATTCTGTCCTAAAAAAAATATTGCAACAGCAGAAACCAGCTTGATGAAATTCATGAGTTATTTCCACTCCTAATCAAAAGCGCTTCAACTCGGTGAGATAAGCATTTTTTGAACGAATGGCTATATCTTTTGAACTTGTTGCTGGATTACACAGAATTTTATTTTCAGTGTGCAGAATCATGTCGTAAACAACATATTGCAACAGCAGAAACCAGCTTGATGAAATTCATGAGCTATATTCCACTCCTAATGAAAAACACTTCAACTTGGTGAGATAAGCACTTTTTGAACGAATGGCTATATCTTTTGAACTTGTTGCTGGATTACACTGAATTTTACATATATTGTGCAGAATCATGTCCTAAACAAGATATTGCAACAGCAGAAACCAGCTTGAAGAAATTCATGAGTTATTTCCACTCCTAATCAAAAACGCTTCAACTCGGTGATATAAGCATTTTTTGAACGAATGGCTATATCTTTTGAACTTGTTGCTGGATTACACTGAATTTGACATATATTGTGCAGAATCATGTCCTATTAACATATTTCAACAGCAGAAACAAGCTTGAAGAAATTCATGAGTTATTTCCACTCCTAACCAAAAACGCTTCAACTTTGTGAGATAAGCACTTTTTGAACGAATGGCAATATATCTATAAACTGTGACGGGATTACACATAATTTGACATATATTGTGCAGAATTCTGTCCTACAAAAAAATATTGCAACAGCAGAAACCAGCTTGATGAAATTCATGAGTTATTTCCACTCCTAATCAAAAGCGCTTCAAGTCGGTGAGATAAGCACTTTTTGAACGAATGGCTATATCTTTTGAACTTGTTGCTGGATTACACTGAATTTGATTTTCAGTGTGCAGAATCATGTCGTAAACAACATATTGCAACAGCAGAAACCACCTTGATGAAATTCATGAGTTATATTCCACTCCTAATGAAAAACGCTTCAACTTGGTGAGATAAGCACTTTTTGAACGAATGGCTATATCTTTTGAACTTGTAGCTGGATTACACTGAATTTGACATATATTGTGCAGAATCATGTCCTAAACAAGATATTGCAACAGCAGAAACCAACTTGAAGAAATTCATGAGTTATTTCCACTCTTAATCAACTACGCATCAACTCGTTGAGATAAGGACTTTATTGAACGAATGGCTACATCTTTTGAACTTGTTGCTGGATTACACTGAATTTGACATATATTGTGCAGAATCATGTCCTATTAATATATTTCAACAACAGAAACAAGCTTGAAGAAATTCATGAGTTTTTTCCACTCCTAACCAAAAACGCTTCAACTTTGTGAGATAAGCACTTTTTGAACGAATGGCTATATCTTTTGAACTTGTAGCTGGATTACACTGAATTTGACATATATTGTGCAGAATCATGTCCTAAAAAACATATTACAACAGCAGACACCAGCTTGATGAAATTCATGAGTTATTTCCACTCCTATTCATAAACGCTTCAACTTGGTGAGATTAGCACTTTTTGAACGAATGGCTATATCTTTTGAACTTGTTGCTGGATTACACTGAATTTGACATATATTGTGCAGAATCATGTCCTAAAAAACATATAACAACAGCATAAAACAGATGGATGAAATTCATGAGTTATTTTCACTCCTAATCAAAAACTGTTCAACTCGGAGAGATAAGCACTTTTTGAAAGAATGGTTATATCTTTTGAACTTGTGGCTGGATTACACTGAATTTGAATTATCTTGTGCAGAATCATGTCCTAAACAACATATTGCAACAGCAGACACCAGCTTGATGAAATTCATGAGTTATTTCCACTCCTATTCTTAAACGCTTCAACTTGGTGAGATTAGCACTTTTTGAACGAATGGCTATATCTTTTGAACTTGTTGCTGGATTACACTGAATTTGACATATATTGTGCGGAATCATGTCCTAAACAACATATTGCGACAGCAGAAACCAGCTTGATGAAATTCAAGAGTTATTTCCACTCCTAATCAAAAACGTTTCAACTTGGTGAGATTAGCACTTTTTGAACGAATGGCTATATCTTTATAAACTGTGATGGGATTACACTGAATTTCACATATATTGTGCAGAATCATGTCCTAAACAACCTATTGCAACAGCAGAAACCAGCTTGATGAAATTCATGAGTTATTTCCACTCCTAATCAAAAACGCATCAACTCGGTGAGATAAGCACTTTTTGAACGAATGGCAATATATCTATAAACTGTGTCGGGATTACACATAATTTGACATATATTGAGCAGAATTCTGTCCTAAAAAAAATATTGCAACAGCAGAAACCAGCTTGATGAAATTCTTGAGTTATTTCCACTCCTAATCAAAAGCGCTTCAACTCGGTGAGATAAGCATTTTTTGAACGAATGGCTATATCTTTTGAACTTGTTGCTGGATTACACTGAATTTGACATATATTGTGCAGAATCATGTCCTAAACAACATATTTCAAAAGCAAAAACCAGCTTGAAGAAATTCATGAGTTATTTCCACTCCTAATCAAAAACGCTTCAACTCGGTGACATAAGCACTTTTTGAACTAATGGCTATATCTTTTGAACTTGTAGCTGGATTACACTGAATTTGACATATATTGTGGAGAATCATATCCTAAAAAACATATTACAACAGCAGACACCAGCTTGATGAAATTCATGAGTTATTTCCACTCCTAATCAAAAATGCTTCAACTTGGTGAGATAAGCACTTTTTTAACGAATGGCTATATCTTTTGAACTTGTAGCTTGATTATACTGAATTTCATTTTTATTATGCAGAATCATGTCGTAAACAACATATTGCAACAGCAGAAACCAGCTTGACGAAATTCATGAGTTATTTCCACTCCTAATCAAAAACGCTTCAACTCGGTTAGATAAGCACTTTTTGAAGTAATGGCTATATCTTTTGAACTTCAAGCTGGATTACACTGAATTTGACATATATTGTGCAGAATCATGTCCTAAAAAACATATTTCAACAGCAGACACCAGCTTGATGAAATTCATGAGTTATTTCCACTCCTAATCAAAAACGCTTCAACTCCGTGAGATAAGGACTTTTTTTAACAAATGGCTATAGCTTTTGAACTTGTAGCTGGATTACACTGAATTCGACATATATTGTGCGGAATCATGTCTTAAACAACATATTGCAACTGCAGAAACCAGCTTGATGAAATTCATGAGATATTTGAACTCCTAATCAAAAACGCTTCAGCTCCGTGAGATAACGACTTTTTTGAACGAATGGCTACATCTTTACAAGCTCTGATGGGATTACACTGAATTTGATATATATTGTGCAGAATCATGTCCTAAACAACATATTTCAAAAGCAGACACCAGCTTGATGAAATTCATGAGTTATTTCCACTCCTAATCAAAAACGCTTCAACTTGGTGAGATAAGCACTTTTTGAACGAATGGCTATATCTTTTGAACTGGTAGCTTGATTACACTGAATTTCATTTTTATTGTGCAGAATCATGTCGTAAACTACATATTGCAACAGCAGAAACCACCTTGATGAAATTCATGAGTTATATTCCACTCCTAATGAAAAACGCTTCAACTTGGTGAGATAAGCACTTTTTGAACGAATGGCTATATCTTTTGAACTTGTTGCTGGATTACACTGAATTTGACATATATTTAGCAGAATCATGTCCTAAACAACATATTTCAAAGGAAAAACCAGCTTGAAGAAATTCATGAGTTATTTCCACTCCTAATCAAAAACGCTTCAACTCGGTGACATAAGCACTTTTTGAACTAATGGCTATATCTTTTGAACTTGTAGCCGGATTACACTGAATTTGACATATATTGTGCAGAATCATGTCCTAAACAACATATTGCAACAGCAGAAACCAGCTTGAAGAAATTCATGAGTTATTTCCACTCCTAATCAAAAATGCTTCAACTTGGTGATATAAGCATTTTTTGAACTAATGGTTATATCTTTTGAACTTGTTGCTGGATTACACTGAATTTGACATATATTGTGCAGAATCATGTCCTATTAACATATTTCAACAGCAGAAACAAGCTTGAAGAAATTCATGAGTTATTTCCACTCCTAACCAAAAACGCTTCAACTTTGTGAGATAAGCACTTTTTGAACGAATGGCAATATATCTATAAACTGTGACGGGATTACACATAATTTGACATATATTGTGCAGAATTCTGTCCTAAAAAAAATATTGCAACAGCAGAAACCAGCTTGATGAAATTCATGAGTTATTTCCACTCCTAATCAAAAGCGCTTCAAGTCGGTGAGATAAGCACTTTTTGAACGAATGGCTATATCTTTTGAACTTGTTGCTGGATTACACAGAATTTTATTTTCAGTGTGCAGAATCATGTCGTAAACAACATATTGCAACAGCAGAAACCAGCTTGATGAAATTCATGAGTTATATTCCACTCCTAATGAAAAGCGCTTCAACTTGGTGAGATAAGCACTTTTTGAACGAATGGCTATATCTTTTGAACTTGTAGCTGGATTACACTGAATTTGACATTTATTGTGCAGAATCATGTCCTAAACAACATATTGCAACAGCAGAAACCAGCTTGAAGAAATTCATGAGTTATTTCCACTCCTAATCAAAAACGCTTCAACTCGGTGATATAAGCATTTTTTGAACGAATGGCTATATCTTTTGATCTTGTTGCTGGATTACACTGAATTTGACATATATTGTGCAGAATAATGTCCTAAACAAGATATTGCAACAGCAGAAACCAACTTGAAGAAATTCATGAGTTATTTCCACTCTTAATCAACTACGCATCAACTCGTTGAAATAAGGACTTTATTGAACGAATGGCTATATCTTTTGAACTTGTTGCTGGATTACACTGAATTTGACATATGTTGTGCAGAATCATGTCCTTTTAATATATTTCAACAGCAGAAACAAGCTTGAAGAAATTCATGAGTTATTTCCAATCCTAACCAAAAACGCTTCAACTTTGTGAGATAAGCACTTTTTGAACGAATGGCTATATCTTTTGAACTTGTAGCTGGATTACACTGAATTTGACATATATTGTGCAGAATCATGTCCTAAAAAACATATTACAACAGCAGACACCAGCTTGATTAAATTCATGAATTATTTCCACTCCTATTCATAAACGCTTCAACTTGGTGAGATTAGCACTTTTTGAACGAATGGCTATATCTTTTGAACTTGTTGCTGGATTACACTGAATTTGACATATATTGTGCAGAATCATGTCCTTAAAAAACATATTACAACAGCATAAACCAGATGGATGAAATTCATGAGTTATTTTCACTCCTAATCAAAAACTGTTCAACTCGGAGAGATAAGCACTTTTTGAAAGAATGGTTATATCTTTTGAACTTGTGGCTGGATTACACTGAATTTGAATTATCTTGTGCAGAATCATGTCCTAAACAACATATTGCAACAGCAGACACCAACTTGATGAAATTCATGAGTTATTTCCACTCCTATTCTTAAACGCTTCAACTTGGTGAGATTTTCCCTTTTTGAACGAATGGCTATATCTTTTGAACTTGTTGCTGGATTACACTGAATTTGACATATATTGTGCAGAATCATGTCCTAAAAAACATATTACAACAGCATAAACCAGATGGATGAAATTCATGAGTTATTTTCACTCCTAATCAAAAATTGTTCAACTCGGAGAGATAAGCACTTTTTGAACGAATGGCTATATCTTTTGAACTTGTTGCTGGATTACACTGAATTTGACATATATTGTGCAGAATCATGTCCAATTAACATATTTCAACAGCAGAAACAAGCTTGAAGAAATTCATGAGTTATTTCCACTCCTAACCAAAAATGCTTCAACTTTGTGAGATAAGCACTTTTTGAACGAATGGCTATATCTTTTGAACTTGTAGCTGGATTACAATGAATTTGACATATATTGTGCAGAATCATGTCCTAAAAAACATATTACAACAGCAGACACCAGCTTGATGAAATTCATGAGTTATTTCCACTCCTATTCATAAACGCTTCAACTTGGTGAGATAAGCACTTTTTGAACGAATGGCTATATCTTTTGAACTTGTTGCTGGATTACACTGAATTTGACATATATTGTGCAGAATCATGTCCTAAAAAACATATTACAACAGCATAAACCAGCTTGATGAAATTCATGAGTTATTTTCACTCCTAATCAAAAACTGTTCAACTCGGAGAGATAAGCACTTTTTGAAAGAATGGCAATATCTCTATAAACTGTGATGGGATTACACATAATTTGACATATATTGTGCAGAATTCTGTCCTAAAAAACATATTGCAACAGCAGAAACCAGCTTGATGAAATTCATGAATTATTTCCACTCCTAATCAAAAACGCTTCAACTCGGTGAGATAAACATTTTTTGAACGAATGGCTATATCTTTTGAACTTGTTGCTGGATTACACTGAATTTGACATATATTGTGCAGAATCATGTCCTAAACAACATATTGCAACAGCAGAAACCAGCTTGATGAAATTCATGAGTTATTTCCACTCCTAATCAAAAACGCTTCAACTCGGTGAGAAATGGACCTTTTTTGAACGAATGGCTCTATCTTTATAAAATGTGATGGGATTACAGTGAATTTGATATATATTGTGCAGAATCATGTCCTAAACAACATATTGCAACAGCAGAAACCAACTTAATGAAATTCATGAGTTATTTCCACTCCTAATCAAAAACGCTTCAACTTGTTGAGATAAGCACTTTTTGAACGAAAGGCTATATCTTTTGAACTTGTAGCTGGATTACACTGAATTTGACATATATTGTCCAGAATCATGTCCTAAACAACATATTGCAACAGCAGAAACCAACTTAATGAAATTCATGAGTTATTTCCACTCCTAATCAAAAACGCTTCAACTTGGTGAGATAAGTACTTTTTGAACGAACGGCTATGTCTTTTGAACTTGTTGCTGGATTATACTGAATTTGACATATATTGTGCAGAATCATGTCCTAAAAAACATATTACGACAGCATAAACCAGATGGATGAAATTCATGAGTTATTTTCACTCCTAATCAAAAATGTTCAACTCGGAGAGATAAGCACTATTTGAACGAATGGCTATATCTTTTGAACTTGTAGCTGGATTACAATGAATTCGACATATATTGTGCGGAATCATGTCCTAAACAACATATTGCAACAGCAGAAACCAGCTTGATGAAATTCATGAGTTATTTCCACTCCTAATCAAAAACGTTTCAACTTGGTGAGATAAGCACTTTTTGAACGAATGGCTATATCTTTATAAACTGTGATGGGATTACACTGAATTTCGCATATATTGTGCAGAATCATTTCCTAAACAACCTATTGCAACAGCAGAAACCAGCTTGATGAAATTCATGAGTTATTTCCACTCCTAATCAAAAACGCATCAACTCGGTGAGATAAGCAATTTTTGAAGGAATGGCAATATATCTATAAACTGTGACGGGATTACACATAATTTGACATAAATTGTGCAGAATTCTGTCCTAAAAAAAATATTGCAACAGCAGAAACCAGCTTGATGAAATTCATGAGTTATTTCCACTCCTAATCAAAAGCGCTTCAACTCGGTGAGATAAGCATTTTTTGAACGAATGGCTATATCTTTTGAACTTGTTGCTGGATTACACAGAATTTTATTTTCAGTGTGCAGAATCATGTCGTAAACAACATATTGCAACAGCAGAAACCAGCTTGATGAAATTCATGAGCTATATTCCACTCCGAATGAAAAACGCTTCAACTTGGTGAGATAAGCACTTTTTGAACGAATGGCTATATCTTTTGAACTTGTTGCTGGATTACACTGAATTTTACATATATTGTGCAGAATCATGTCCTAAACAAGATATTGCAACAGCAGAAACCAGCTTGAAGAAATTCATGAGTTATTTCCACTCCTAATCAAAAACGCTTCAACTCGGTGATATAAGCATTTTTTGAACGAATGGCTATATCTTTTGAACTTGTTGCTGGATTACACTGAATTTGACATATATTGTGCAGAATCATGTCCTATTAACATATTTCAACAGCAGAAACAAGCTTGAAGAAATTCATGAGTTATTTCCACTCCTAACCAAAAACGCTTCAACTTTGTGAGATAAGCACTTTTTGAACGAATGGCAATATATCTATAAACTGTGACGGGATTACACATAATTTGACATATATTGTGCAGAATTCTGTCCTACAAAAAAATATTGCAACAGCAGAAACCAGCTTGATGAAATTCATGAGTTATTTCCACTCCTAATCAAAAGCGCTTCAAGTCGGTGAGATAAGCACTTTTTGAACGAATGGCTATATCTTTTGAACTTGTTGCTGGATTACACTGAATTTGATTTTCAGTGTGCAGAATCATGTCGTAAACAATATATTGCAACAGCAGAAACCACCTTGATGAAATTCATGAGTTATATTCCACTCCTAATGAAAAACGCTTCAACTTGGTGAGATAAGCACTTTTTGAACGAATGGCTATATCTTTTGAACTTGTAGCTGGATTACACTGAATTTGACATATATTGTGCAGAATCATGTCCTAAACAAGATATTGCAACAGCAGAAACCAACTTGAAGAAATTCATGAGTTATTTCCACTCTTAATCAACTACGCATCAACTCGTTGAGATAAGGACTTTATTGAACGAATGGCTACATCTTTTGAACTTGTTGCTGGATTACACTGAATTTGACATATATTGTGCAGAATCATGTCCTATTAATATATTTCAACAACAGAAACAAGCTTGAAGAAATTCATGAGTTTTTTCCACTCCTAACCAAAAACGCTTCAACTTTGTGAGATAAGCACTTTTTGAACGAATGGCTATATCTTTTGAACTTGTAGCTGGATTACACTGAATTTGACATATATTGTGCAGAATCATGTCCTAAAAAAACATATTACAACAGCAGACACCAGCTTGATGAAATTCATGAGTTATTTCCACTCCTATTCATAAACGCTTCAACTTGGTGAGATTAGCACTTTTTGAACGAATGGCTATATCTTTTGAACTTGTTGCTGGATTACACTGAATTTGACATATATTGTGCAGAATCATGTCCTAAAAAACATATTACAACAGCATAAACCAGATGGATGAAATTCATGAGTTATTTTCACTCCTAATCAAAAACTGTTCAACTCGGAGAGATAAGCACTTTTTGAAAGAATGGTTATATCTTTTGAACTTGTGGCTGGATTACACTGAATTTGAATTATCTTGTGCAGAATCATGTCCTAAACAACATATTGCAACAGCAGACACCAGCTTGATGAAATTCATGAGTTATTTCCACTCCTAATCAAAAACGCATCAACTCGGTGAGATAAGCACTTTTTGAACGAATGGCAATATATCTATAAACTGTGTCGGGATTACACATAATTTGACATATATTGAGCAGAATTCTGTCCTAAAAAAAATATTGCAACAGCAGAAACCAGCTTGATGAAATTCATGAGTTATTTCCACTCCTAATCAAAAGCGCTTCAACTCGGTGAGATAAGCATTTTTTGAACGAATGGCTATATCTTTTGAACTTGTTGCTGGATTACACAGAATTTTATTTTCAGTGTGCAGAATCATGTCGTAAACAACATATTGCAACAGCAGAAACCAGCTTGATGAAATTCATGAGCTATATTCCACTCCGAATGAAAAACGCTACAACTTGGTGAGATAAGCACTTTTTGAACGAATGGCTATATCTTTTGAACTTGTTGCTGGATTACACTGAATTTTACATATATTGTGCAGAATCATGTCCTAAACAAGATATTGCAACAGCAGAAACCAGCTTGAAGAAATTCATGAGTTATTTCCACTCCTAATCAAAAACGCTTCAACTCGGTGATATAAGCATTTTTTGAACGAATGGCTATATCTTTTGAACTTGTTGCTGGATTACACTGAATTTGACATATATTGTGCAGAATCATGTCCTATTAACATATTTCAACAGCAGAAACAAGCTTGAAGAAATTCATGAGTTATTTCCACTCCTAACCAAAAACGCTTCAACTTTGTGAGATAAGCACTTTTTGAACGAATGGCAATATATCTATAAACTGTGACGGGATTACACATAATTTGACATATATTGTGCAGAATTCTGTCCTACAAAAAAAATATTGCAACAGCAGAAACCAGCTTGATGAAATTCATGAGTTATTTCCACTCCTAATCAAAAGCGCTTCAAGTCGGTGAGATAAGCACTTTTTGAACGAATGGCTATATCTTTTGAACTTGTTGCTGGATTACACTGAATTTGATTTTCAGTGTGCAGAATCATGTCGTAAACAATATATTGCAACAGCAGAAACCACCTTGATGAAATTCATGAGTTATATTCCACTCCTAATGAAAAACGCTTCAACTTGGTGAGATAAGCACTTTTTGAACGAATGGCTATATCTTTTGAACTTGTAGCTGGATTACACTGAATTTGACATATATTGTGCAGAATCATGTCCTAAACAAGATATTGCAACAGCAGAAACCAACTTGAAGAAATTCATGAGTTATTTCCACTCTTAATCAACTACGCATCAACTCGTTGAGATAAGGACTTTATTGAACGAATGGCTACATCTTTTGAACTTGTTGCTGGATTACACTGAATTTGACATATATTGTGCAGAATCATGTCCTATTAATATATTTCAACAACAGAAACAAGCTTGAAGAAATTCATGAGTTTTTTCCACTCCTAACCAAAAACGCTTCAACTTTGTGAGATAAGCACTTTTTGAACGAATGGCTATATCTTTTGAACTTGTAGCTGGATTACACTGAATTTGACATATATTGTGCAGAATCATGTCCTAAAAAACATATTACAACAGCAGACACCAGCTTGATGAAATTCATGAGTTATTTCCACTCCTATTCATAAACGCTTCAACTTGGTGAGATTAGCACTTTTTGAACGAATGGCTATATCTTTTGAACTTGTTGCTGGATTACACTGAATTTGACATATATTGTGCAGAATCATGTCCTAAAAAACATATTACAACAGCATAAACCAGATGGATGAAATTCATGAGTTATTTTCACTCCTAATCAAAAACTGTTCAACTCGGAGAGATAAGCACTTTTTGAAAGAATGGTTATATCTTTTGAACTTGTGGCTGGATTACACTGAATTTGAATTATCTTGTGCAGAATCATGTCCTAAACAACATATTGCAACAGCAGACACCAGCTTGATGAAATTCATGAGTTATTTCCACTCCTATTCTTAAACGCTTCAACTTGGTGAGATTAGCACTTTTTGAACGAATGGCTATATCTTTTGAACTTGTTGCTGGATTACACTGAATTTGACATATATTGTGCGGAATCATGTCCTAAACAACATATTGCGACAGCAGAAACCAGCTTGATGAAATTCAAGAGTTATTTCCACTCCTAATCAAAAACGTTTCAACTTGGTGAGATAAGCACTTTTTGAACGAATGGCTATATCTTTATAAACTGTGATGGGATTACACTGAATTTCACATATATTGTGCAGAATCATGTCCTAAACAACCTATTGCAACAGCAGAAACCAGCTTGATGAAATTCATGAGTTATTTCCACTCCTAATCAAAAACGCATCAACTCGGTGAGATAAGCACTTTTTGAACGAATGGCAATATATCTATAAACTGTGTCGGGATTACACATAATTTGACATATATTGAGCAGAATTCTGTCCTAAAAAAAATATTGCAACAGCAGAAACCAGCTTGATGAAATTCTTGAGTTATTTCCACTCCTAATCAAAAGCGCTTCAACTCGGTGAGATAAGCATTTTTTGAACGAATGGCTATATCTTTTGAACTTGTTGCTGGATTACACTGAATTTGACATATATTGTGCAGAATCATGTCCTAAACAACATATTTCAAAAGCAAAAACCAGCTTGAAGAAATTCATGAGTTATTTCCACTCCTAATCAAAAACGCTTCAACTCGGTGACATAAGCACTTTTTGAACTAATGGCTATATCTTTTGAACTTGTAGCTGGATTACACTGAATTTGACATATATTGTGGAGAATCATATCCTAAAAAACATATTACAACAGCAGACACCAGCTTGATGAAATTCATGAGTTATTTCCACTCCTAATCAAAAATGCTTCAACTTGGTGAGATAAGCACTTTTTTAACGAATGGCTATATCTTTTGAACTTGTAGCTTGATTATACTGAATTTCATTTTTATTATGCAGAATCATGTCGTAAACAACATATTGCAACAGCAGAAACCAGCTTGACGAAATTCATGAGTTATTTCCACTCCTAATCAAAAACGCTTCAACTCGGTTAGATAAGCACTTTTTGAAGTAATGGCTATATCTTTTGAACTTCAAGCTGGATTACACTGAATTTGACATATATTGTGCAGAATCATGTCCTAAAAAACATATTTCAACAGCAGACACCAGCTTGATGAAATTCATGAGTTATTTCCACTCCTAATCAAAAACGCTTCAACTCCGTGAGATAAGGACTTTTTTTAACAAATGGCTATAGCTTTTGAACTTGTAGCTGGATTACACTGAATTCGACATATATTGTGCGGAATCATGTCTTAAACAACATATTGCAACTGCAGAAACCAGCTTGATGAAATTCATGAGATATTTGAACTCCTAATCAAAAACGCTTCAGCTCCGTGAGATAACGACTTTTTTGAACGAATGGCTATATCTTTACAAGCTCTGATGGGATTACACTGAATTTGATATATATTGTGCAGAATCATGTCCTAAACAACATATTTCAAAAGCAGACACCAGCTTGATGAAATTCATGAGTTATTTCCACTCCTAATCAAAAACGCTTCAACTTGGTGAGATAAGCACTTTTTGAACAAATGGCTATATCTTTTGAACTGGTAGCTTGATTACACTGAATTTCATTTTTATTGTGCAGAATCATGTCGTAAACTACATATTGCAACAGCAGAAACCACCTTGATGAAATTCATGAGTTATATTCCACTCCTAATGAAAAACGCTTCAACTTGGTGAGATAAGCACTTTTTGAACGAATGGCTATATCTTTTGAACTTGTTGCTGGATTACACTGAATTTGACATATATTTAGCAGAATCATGTCCTAAACAACATATTTCAAAGGAAAAACCAGCTTGAAGAAATTCATGAGTTATTTCCACTCCTAATCTAAAACGCTTCAACTCGGTGACATAAGCACTTTTTGAACTAATGGCTATATCTTTTGAACTTGTAGCCGGATTACACTGAATTTGACATATATTGTGCAGAATCATGTCCTAAACAACATATTGCAACAGCAGAAACCAGCTTGAAGAAATTCATGAGTTATTTCCACTCCTAATCAAAAATGCTTCAACTTGGTGATATAAGCATTTTTTGAACTAATGGCTATATCTTTTGAACTTGTTGCTGGATTACACTGAATTTGACATATATTGTGCAGAATCATGTCCTATTAACATATTTCAACAGCAGAAACAAGCTTGAAGAAATTCATGAGTTATTTCCACTCCTAACCAAAAACGCTTCAACTTTGTGAGATAAGCACTTTTTGAACGAATGGCAATATATCTATAAACTGTGACGGGATTACACATAATTTGACATATATTGTGCAGAATTCTGTCCTAAAAAAAATATTGCAACAGCAGAAACCAGCTTGATGAAATTCATGAGTTATTTCCACTCCTAATCAAAAGCGCTTCAAGTCGGTGAGATAAGCACTTTTTGAACGAATGGCTATATCTTTTGAACTTGTTGCTGGATTACACAGAATTTTATTTTCAGTGTGCAAAATCATGTCGTAAACAACATATTGCAACAGCAGAAACCAGCTTGATGAAATTCATGAGTTATATTCCACTCCTAATGAAAAGCGCTTCAACTTGGTGAGATAAGCACTTTTTGAACGAATGGCTATATCTTTTGAACTTGTAGCTGGATTACACTGAATTTGACATTTATTGTGCAGAATCATGTCCTAAACAACATATTGCAACAGCAGAAACCAGCTTGAAGAAATTCATGAGTTATTTCCACTCCTAATCAAAAACGCTTCAACTCGGTGATATAAGCACTTTTTTGAACGAATGGCTATATATTTTGATCTTGAAGCTGGGTTACACTGAATTTGACATATATTGTGCAGAATCATGTTCTAAACAAGATATTTCAACAGCAGAAAACGGCTTGATGAAATTCATTAGTTATTTCCACTACTAGTCAAAAACGCTTCAAGTCAGTGATATAAGAACTTTTTGAACGAATGGCTATATCTTTTGAATTTGTACCTGGATTACACTGAATTTGACATATTTTGTGCAGAATCATGTCCGAAACAACATATATCCACAGCAGAAACCAGCTTAATGAAATTCTTTTTTTTTTTTCCCCTCCTAATCAAAAACGCTTCAACTCAGTGAGATGAAGACTTTTTGAACGAATGGCTATATCTTTTGAACCTGTGATGGGATCACACTGAATTTGACATATATTGTACAAAATCATGTCCTAAACAGCATATATCAACAGCAAAAACCAGCATATTGAAATTCACCATTTAATTCCACTCCAACTCAAAACGCTTCAACTCGTTGAGATAAGCAGTTTTTGAACGAATGGCTATATCTTTTGATCTTGTCGCTGGATTATACTGAATTTGACATATATTGTGCAGAATCATGTCCTAAACAACATATATCAACAGCAAAAACCAGCATATTGAAATTCATCAGTTATTTCCACTCCAACTCAAAAATGATTTAACTCGGTAAGATAAGCACTTTTTGAACTTAAGGCTATATCTTTTGATCTTGACGCTGGATTGCACTGAATTTGACATATGTTGTGTAGAATCATGTCCTAAACAACATATTTCAACAGCAGAAACCAGCTTGATGAAATTCATTTGTTATTTCCACTCCTCATCAAAAACGCTTCAACTCAGAGAGATAAGCACTTTTTGATCTTATGGCTATATCTTTTGAATTTATAGCTGGATTACACTGAATTCGACATATATAGTGCAGAATCATGTCCTAAACAACACATATCAACAGCAAAAAAACAGCATATTGTAATTCATTAGTAATTTCCACTCCAACTCATAAACGCTTCAACTCGGTGAGATAAGCAGTTTTTGAACGAATGGCTATATCTTTTGATCTTGTCGCTGGATTACACTGAATTTGACATATATTGTGCAGAATCATGTCCTATACAACATCTATCAATAGCAGAAAAAGGCTTGGTGAAATTCAATAGTTATTTCCTCTCTTAATCAAAAACGCGTTAACTCGGTGAGATAAGCAGTTTTTGAACAAATGGTTATATCTTTTGATCTTGTTGCTGGATTACACTGAATTTGACATATATTGTGGAGAATCATGTCCTATACAAAATCTATCAACAGCAGAAACAGGCTTGGTGAAATTCATTAGTTATTTCCTCTCTTAATCAAAAACGCTTCAACTCCGTGAGATCAGCACTTTTTGCATGAATGGCTATATATTTTGATCTTGTCGCGGGATTACACTGAATTTGTCATATATTTTGCAGAATCATGTCCTTAAAAACATATATCAACAGCAGAAACCAGCATGAATAAATTTATTAGTTATTTCCACTCCAACTCAAAAACGCTTCAACCCGATGAGATAAACACTTTTTGAACGAATGGCTTTATCTTTTGAACCTGTAATGGGATTACACTGAATTTGACATATATTGTGCAGAATCATGTTCTAAACAACATATATCCAGCAGAAACCAGCTTGATGAAATTCATGAGTTATTTCCAGTCCAACTCTAAAACGATTTAACTCGATTAGATAAGCAGTTGTTGACCTTATGGCTATATCTTTTGAACTTGTAGCTGGATTACACTGAATTTGACATATTGTGCAGATTCATGTCCTAAAAAACATATTTCAACAACAGAAACCAGCTTGATGAAATTCATTAGTCATTTCCACTCAAAATCAAAAACGCTTCAAATCAGTGAGATAAGCACTTTTTGACCTTATGGCTATATCTTTTTAACTTATAGCTGGATTACACTGAATTTGACAAAATATTGTGCAGAATCAAGTCCTAAACAACATATATCAACAGCAAAAACCAGCATATTGAAATTCATTAGTTATTTCCACTCCAACTCAAAAACGCTTCAACTCTGTGAGATTAGCAGTTTTTGCACGAATGGCTATATCTTTTGATCTTGTCGCTGGATTACACTGAATTTGACATATATTGGACAGAATCATGTTCTATACAACATCTATCACCAGCAGAAACAGGCTTGGTGAATTTCAATAGTTATTTCCTCTCTTAATCAAAAACGCTTCAACTAGGTGTGATAAGCACTTTTTGAACGAATGGCTACATGTTATGAACCGGTGATGGGATTACACTGAATTTGACATATATTGTGCAGAATCAAGTCCTAAACAACATATTTCAACAGCAGAAACCAGCATGATGAAATTCATGAGTTATTTCCACTCCAACTCAAAAAGGATTAAACTCGATAAGATAAGCAGTTTTTGACCTTTTGGCCATATCTTTTGATCTTGTAGCTGGATTACACTGAATTTCATATATATTGTGCAGAATAATGTCCTAAAAAACATATATCAACAGCAAAAACCAACTTGTTGAAATTCATTAGTTATTTCCACTCCTAATCAAAAACGCTTTAACTCGGTGAGATAAGCACTTTTTGCACGAATGGCTATGTCTTTTGATCTTGTCGCTGGATTACACTGAATTTGACTTATTTTGTGCAGAAACATGTTCAAAACAACATATTTCAACAGCAGAAACCAGCTTGATGAAATTCAAAAGTTATTTCCACTCCTAATCAAAAATGCTTCAACCCGGTGAGATAAGTACTTTTTGAACGAATGGCTATATCTTTTGAACGTGTGAAGGCATTACACTTAATTTGACATATATTGTCCAGAATCATGTCCTAAACAACAAATTTCAAGAGCAGAAACCAGCTTGATGAAATTCATTAGTTATTTCCATTACTAATCAAAAACTCTTCAACTTGGTGAGATAAGCAATTTTTGAACGAATGAATATATTTTTTGAACCTGTGATGGGATTTCACTGAATTTGACATATATTGTGCAGAATCTTGTCCTAAACAACATATTTCAACAGCAGAAACCTGCTTGATGAAATTCATTAGTTATTTCCACTCCGAATCAAAAACGCTTCAACTCGGTGAGATAAGCACTTTTATGACGAATGGTTATATCTTTTGATCTTATCGCTGGATTACACTGAATTTGACATGTGTTTTGCAGAATCATGTCCTAGACAACATATTTCAACAGCAGAAACCAGCTTGACGAAATCCATCAGTTATTTCCACTCCTAATCAAAAACGCTTCAACCCGATAAGATAAGCAATTTTTGAACGAATGAATATATTTTTTGAAGCTGTGATGGGATTTCACTGAATTTGACATATATTGTGCAGAATCATATCCTAAAAAACATATTTCAACAGCAGAAACCAGCTTGATGAAATTCATTGGTTATTTCCACTCCGAATCAAAAACGCTTCACCTCGGTGAGATAAGTTCTTTTGGAACGACTGGCGATATCTTTTGAACATATGAAGGGATTACACTGAATTTGACATATATTGTGCAGAAACATGTTCAAAACAACATATGTCAACAGCAGAAACCAGCTTGATGAAATTCAAAAGTTATTTCCACTCCTAATCAAAAACGCTTCAACTCGGTGAGATAAGTACTTTTTGATGAAATGGCTATATATTTTGAACTTGTGATGGGATTACACTGAATTTGACATATATTGTGCAGAATCATGTCCTAAACAACATATTTCAACAGCAGAAACCAGCTTGTAGACATTCATTAGTTATTTCACTCCTAATCAAAAACGCTTCAACTCGGTGAGATAAGTTCTTTTGGAACGACTGGCGATATCTTTTGAACCTATGAAGGGATTACACTGAATTTGACATATATTGTGCAGAAACATGTTCTAAACAACATATTTCAACAACAGAAACCAGCTTGATGAAATTCAAAAGTTATTTCCACTCCTAATCAAAAACGCTTCAACTCGGTGAGATAAGTTCTTTTGGAACGAATGGCTATATCTTTTGAACTTGTGAAGGAATTACACTGAATTTGACATATATTGTGCAGAATAATGTCCTAAACAACATATTTCAACAGCAGAAACCAGCTTGTAGAAATTCATTAGTTATTTCCACTCCTAATCAAAAACGCTTCAACTCGGTGAGATAAGTTCTTTTGGAACGACTGGCAATATCTTTTGAACCTATGAAGGGATTACACTGAATTTGACATATATTGTGCAGAAACATGTTCTAAACAACATATTTAAACAGCAGAAACCAGCTTGATGAAATTCAAAAGTTATTTCCACTCCTAATCAAAAACGCTTCAACTCGGTGAGTTAAGCACTTTTTGAACGAATGACTATATCTTTTGAACTTGTGAAGGAATTACACTGAATTTGACATATATTGTGCAGAATCATGTCCTAAACAACATATTTCAACAGCAGAAACCAGCTTGATGAAATTCAAAAGTTATTTCCACTCCTAATCAAAAATGCTTCAACCCGGTGAGATAAGTACTTTTTGAACGAATGGCTATATCTTTTGAACTTGTGAAAGGATTACACTTAATTTGACATATATTGTCTAGAATCATGTCCTAAACAACAAATTTCAAGAGCAGAAACCAGCTTGATGAAATTCATTAGTTATTTCCATTACTAATCAAAAACTCTTCAACTTGGTGAGATAAGCAATTTTTGAACGAATGAATATATTTTTTGAACCTGTGATGGGATTTCACTGAATTTGACATATATTGTGCAGAATCTTGTCCTAAACAACATATTTCAACGGCAGAAACTTGCTTGATGAAATTCATTAGTTATTTCCACTCCGAATCAAAAACGCTTCAACTCGGTGAGATAAGCACTTTTATGACGAATGGCTATATCTTTTGATCTTATCGCTGGATTACACTGAATTTGACATGTGTTTTGCGGAATCATGTCCTAAACCACATATTTCAACAGCAGAAACCAGCTTGATGAAATCCATCAGTTATTTCCACTCCTAATCAGAAAAGTCTCAACACGGTGAGTTAAGCACTTTTTGAACGAATGGCTATATCTTTTGGACTTTTGATGGATATGACATATATTGTGAAGAATCTTGACCTAACAACATATTTCAACAGCAGAAACCAGCTTGACGTAATTCATTGGTTATTTCCAATACTAATCAAAAATTCTTCAACTTGGTGACATAAGTACTTTTTGGACGAATGGCTATATCCTTTGAACCTGTAATGGGATTTCACTAAATTTGACATATATTGTGCAGAATCATGTCCTAAACAACATATTTCAACAGCAGAAACCAGCTTGATGAAATTCAAAAGTTATTTCCACTCCTAATCAAAAATGCTTCAACCCGGTGAGATAAGTACTTTTTGAACGAATGAATATATCTTTTGAACTTGTGAAGGGATTACACTTAATTTGACATATATTGTCCAGAATCATGTCCTAAACAACAAATTTCAAGAGCAGAAACCAGCTTGATGAAATTCAAAAGTTATTTCCAATTCTAATCAAAAACTCTTCAACTTGGTGAGATAAGCACTTTTTGAACGAATGAATATATTTTTTGAACCTGTGATGGGATTTCACTGAATTTGACATATATTGTGCAGAATCTTGTCCTAAACAACATATTTCAACAGCAGAAACCAGCTTGACGAAATCCATCAGTTATTTCCACTCCGAATCAAAAACGCTTCAACCCGATAAGATAAGCAGTTTTTGAACGAATGGCTATATCTTTTGAACCTGTGATGTGATTACACTAAATTTGACACATATTGTGCAGAATCATATCCTAAAAAACATATTTCAACAGCAGAAACCAGCTTGATGAAATTCATTGGTTATTTCCACTCCGAATCAAAAACGCCTCACCTCGGTGAGATAAGTTCTTTTGGAACGACTGGCGATATCTTTTGAACATATGAAGGGATTACACTGAATTTGACATATATTGTGCAGAAACATGTTCAAAACAACATATTTCAACAGCAGAAACCAGCTTGATGAAATTCAAAAGTTATTTCCACTCCTAATAAAAAACGCTTCAACTCGGTGAGATAAGTACTTTTTGAACAAATGGCTATATCTTTTGAACTTGTGAAGGGATTACACTGAATTTGACATATATTGTGCAGAATCATGTCCTAAACAACATATTTCAACAGCAGAAACCAGCTTGTAGAAATTCATTAGTTATTTCCACTCCTAATCAAAAACGCTTCAACTCGGTGAGATAAGTTCTTTTGGAACGACTGGCGATATCTTTTGAACCTATAAAGGGATTACACTGAATTTGACATATATTGTGCAGAAACATGTTCTAAACAACATATTTCAACAGCAGAAACCAGCTTGATGAAATTCAAAAGTTATTTCCACTCCTAATCAAAAACGCTTCAACTCGGTGAGATAAGCACTTTTTCAACGAATGGCTATATCTTTTGAACTTGTGAAGGGATTACACTGAATTTGACATATATTGTGCAGAATCATGTTCTAAACAACAATTTTCAACAGTAGAAATCTACTTGATGAAAGTCATTAGTTATTGCCACTCCTAATCAAAATTGCTTCAACTCGGTGAGATAAGCACTTTTTGCACGAACGGCTATATCTTTTGATCTTGTCGCTGGATTACACTAAATTTGACATGTGTGGTGCAAAATCATGTCCTAAACAACATATTTCAACAGCAGAAACCAGCTTGATTAAATCCATTAGTTATTTCCACTCCTAATCAAAAACGCTTCAACCCGATAAGATAAGCAGTTTTTGAACGAATGGCGATATCTTTTGAACCTGTGATGTGATTACACTGAATTTGACATAAATTGTGCAGAATCAAATCCTAAAAAACATATTTCAACAGCAGAAACCAGCTTGATGAAATTCATTGATTATTTCCACTCCTAATCCAAAAACGCTTCAACTCGGTGATATAAGTACTTTTTGAACGAATGGCGATATCTTTTGAACCTATGAAGGGATTATACTGAATTTGACATATATTGTGCAGAATCATGTCCTAAACAACATATTTCAACAGCAGAAACCAGCTTGATGAAATTCAAAAGTTATTTCCACTCCGATTCAAAAATGCTTCAACTCGGTGAGATAAGCACTTTTTGATCGAATGGCAATATCTTTTGAACTTGTCGCTGGATTATACTGAATTTGACATATTTTGTGCAGAATCATGTCCTAAACAACATATTTCAACAGCAGGAACCAGCTTGATGAAATTCATTAGCTATTTGCACTCCTAATCAAAAACGCTTCAACTCAGTCTCATAAGCACGTTTTGAACGAATGGCTATATCCTTTCAACCTGTAATGGGCTCACACGAATTTGACATATATTGTGCAGAATCATGTCCTAAACAACATATTTCAACAGCAGAAACCAGCTTGATGAAATTCATTAGTTATTTCCACTCCTAATCAGAAACGTCTCAACTCGGTGAGTTAAGCACTTTTTGAACGAATGGCTTTATCTTTTGGACTTTTGATGGATATGACACATATTTTGCAGAATCTTGACCTAACAACATATTTCAACAGCAGAAACCAGCTTGACGTAATTCATTGGTTATTTCCAATACTAATCAAAAACTCTTCAACTTGGTGACATAAGTACTTTTTGGACGAATGGCTATATCCTTTGAACCTGTAATGGGATTACACTTAATTTGACATATATTGTCCAGAATCATGTCCTAAACAACAAATTTCAAGAACAGAAAACAGCTTGATGAAATTCATTGGTTATTTCCAATACTAATCAAAAACTCTTCAACTTGGTGAGATAAGCAATTTTTGAACGAATGAATATATTTTTTGAACCTGTGATGGGATTTCACTGAAGTTGACATATATTGTGCAGAATCTTGTCCTAAACAACATATTTCAACAGCAGAAACCTGCTTGATGAAATTCTTTAGTAATTTCCACTCCTAATCAAAAACGCTTCAAATCGGTAAGATAAGCACTTTTTGAACGAATGGCTATATCTTTTGAACATGTGAAGGGATCACACTGACTTTGACATATATTGTGCAGAATCATATCCTAAACAACATATTTCAACAGCAAAAACCAGCGTGATGAAATTCAAAAGTTATTTCCACTCCTAATCAAAAATGCTTCAACTCGGAGAGATAAGCACTTTTTGATCGAATGGCAATATCTTTTGAACTTGTCGCTGGATTATACTGAATTTGACATATTTTGTGCAGAATCATGTCCTAAACAACATATTTCAACAGCAGAAACCAGCTTGATGAAATTCATTAGTTATTTCCACTCCTAATCAGAAACGTCTCAACTCGGTGAGTTAAGCACTTTTTGAACGAATGGCTATATCTTTTGGACTTTTGATGGGATATCTCTGAATATGACATATATTGTGCAGAATCTTGACCTAACAACATATTTCAACAGCAGAAACCAGCCTGATGTAATTCATTGGTTATTTCCAATACTAATCAAAAACTCTTCAACTTGGTGACATAAGTACTTTTTGGACGAATGGCTATATCCTTTGAACCTGTGATGTGATTACACTAAATTTGACATATATTGTTCAGAATCATATCCTAAAAAACATATTTCAACAGCAGAAACCAGCTTGTAGAAATTAATTAGTTATTTCCACTCCTAATCAAAAATGCTTCAACTCGGTGAGATAAGTTCTTTTGGAACGACTGGCGATATCTTTTGAACCTATGAAGGGATTACACTGAATTTGACATATATTGTGCAAAAACATGTTCTAAACAACATATTTCAACAGCAAAAACCAGCTTGATGAAATTCAAAAGTTATTTCCACTCCTAATCAAAAACGCTTCAACTCGGTGAGATAAGCACTTTTTGAACGAATGGCTATATCTTTTGGACTTTTGATGGGATATCTCTGAATATGACATATATTGTGCAGAATCTTGACCTAACAACATATTTCAACAGCAGAAACCAGCCTGATGTAATTCATTGGTTATTTCCAATACTAATCAAAAACTCTTCAACTCGGAGAGATAAGCACTTTTTGATCGAATGGCAATATCTTTTGAACTTGTCGCTGGATTATACTGAATTTGACATATTTTGTGCAGAATCATGTCCTAAACAACATATTTCAACAGCAGGAACCAGCTTGATGAAATTCATTAGCTATTTGCACTCCTAATGAAAAACTATTCAACTCAGTCTCATAAGCACGTTTTGAAGGAATGGCTATATCCTTTCAACCTGTAATGGGCTCACACGAATTTGACATATATTGTGCAGAATCATGTCCTAAACAACATATTTCAACAGCAGAAACCAGCTTGATGAAATTCATTAGTTATTTCCACTCCTAATCAGAAACGTCTCAACTCGGTGAGTTAAGCACTTTTTGAACGAATGGCTATATCTTTTGGACTTTTGATGGGATATCTCTGAATATGACATATATTGTGCAGAATCTTGACCTAACAACATATTTCAACAGCAGAAACCAGCCTGATGTAATTCATTGGTTATTTCCAATACTAATCAAAAACTCTTCAACTCGGAGAGATAAGCACTTTTTGATCGAATGGCAATATCTTTTGAACTTGTCGCTGGATTATACTGAATTTGACATATTTTGTGCAGAATCATGTCCTAAACAACATATTTCAACAGCAGGAACCAGCTTGATGAAATTCATTAGCTATTTGCACTCCTAATGAAAAACTATTCAACTCAGTCTCATAAGCACGTTTTGAAGGAATGGCTATATCCTTTCAACCTGTAATGGGCTCACACGAATTTGACATATATTGTGCAGAATCATGTCCTAAACAACATATTTCAACAGCAGAAACCAGCTTGATGAAATTCATTAGTTATTTCCACTCCTAATCAGAAACGTCTCAACTCGGTGAGTTAAGCACTTTTTGAACGAATGGCTATATCTTTTGGACTTTTGATGGGATATCTCTGAATATGACATATATTGTGCAGAATCTTGACCTAACAACATATTTCAACAGCAGAAACCAGCCTGATGTAATTCATTGGTTATTTCCAATACTAATCAAAAACTCTTCAACTTGGTGACATAAGTACTTTTTGGACGAATGGCTATATCCTTTGAACCTGTAATGGGATTTCACTAAATTTGACATATATTGTGCAGAATCATGTCCTAAACAACATATTTCAACAGCAGAAACCAGCTTGATGAAATTCAAAAGTTATTTCCACTCCTAATCAAAAACGCTTCAACCCAGTGAGATAAGTACTTTTTGAACGAATGGCGATATCTTTTGAACTTGTGAAGGGATTACACTGAATTTGAAATATATTGTCCAGAATCATGTCCTAAACAACAAATTTCAAGAGCAGAAACCAGCTTGATGAAATTCAAAAGTTATGACCAATACTAATCAAAAATGCTTCAACTCGATGAGATAAGCACTTTTTGATCGAATGGCTATATCTTTTGAACTTGTCACTGGATTATACTGAATTTGACATATTTTGTGTAGAATCTTGTCCTAAATAACATATTTCAACAGCAGGAACCAGCTTGATGAAATTCCTTAGTTATTTCCACTCCTAATCAGAAACGTCTCAACTCGGTGAGATAAGCACTTTTTTCACGAATGGCTATATCTTTTGATCTTATCGCTGGATTACACTTAATTTGACATGTGTTTTGCAGAATCATGTCCTAAACAACATATTTCAACAGCAGAAACCAGCTTGACGAAATCCATCAGTTATTTCCACTCCTAATCAAAAACGCTTCAATCCGATAAGATAAGCAGTTTTTGAACGAATAGCTTTATCTTTTGAACCTGTGATGTGATTACACTAAATTTGACATATATTGTTCAGAATCATATCCTAAAAAACATATTTCAACAGCAGAAACCAGCTTGTAGAAATTAATTAGTTATTTCCACTCCTAATCAAAAATGCTTCAACTCGGTGAGATAAGTTCTTTTGGAACGACTGGCGATATCTTTTGAACCTATGAAGGGATTACACTGAATTTGACATATATTGTGCAAAAACATGTTCTAAACAACATATTTCAACAGCAAAAACCAGCTTGATGAAATTCAAAAGTTATTTCCACTCCTAATCAAAAACGCTTCAACTCGGTGAGATAAGCACTTTTTGAACGAATGGCTATATCTTTTGGACTTTTGATGGGATATCTCTGAATATGACATATATTGTGCAGAATCATGTCCTAAACAACATATTTCAACAGTTGAAATCTACTTGATGAAATTCATTAGTTATTGCCACTCCTAATCATAATTGCTTCAACTCGTAGAGATAAGCACTTTTTGCACGAATGGCTATATCTTTTGATCTTGTCGCTGGATTACACTGAATTTGACATGTGTTGTGCAGAATCATGTCCTAAACAACATATTTCAACAGCAGAAACCAGCTTGATTAAATCCATTAGTTATTTCCACTCTCAATCAAAAACGCTTCAACCCGATAAGATAAGCAGTTTTTGAACGAATGGTGATATCTTTTTAACCTATGAAGGGATTTCACTGAATTTGACATATATTGTGCAGAATCATATCCTAAACAACATATTTCAACAGCAGAAAACAGCTTGATGAAATTCAAAAGTTATTTCCACTCCTAATCAAAAACGCTTCAACTCGGTGAGAAAGTACTTTTTGAAGGAATGGCTATATCTTTTGAACTTGTGAAGGGATTACACTGAATGGGACATATATTGTGCAGAATCATGTCCTAAACAAAATATTTCAACAGCAGAAACCAGCTTGATGAAATTCATTAGTTATTTCCACTCCTAATCAAAAACGCTTCAAATCGGTAAGATAAGTACTTTTTGAACGAATGGCTATATCTTTTGAACATGTGAAGGGATCACACTGACTTTGACATATATTGTGCAGAATCATTTCCTAAACAACATATTTCAACAGCAGAAACCAGCTTGATGAAATTCATTAGTTATTTCCACTCCTAATCAAAAATGCTTCAACTCGGTGAGATAAGTACTTTTTGAACGAATGGCGATATCTTTTTAACGTATGAAGGGATTACACTGAATTTGACATATATTGTGCAGAATCATGTCCTAAAAAACATATTTCAAGAGCAAAAACCAGCGTGATGAAATTCAAAAGTTATTTCCACTCCTAATCAAAAACGCTTCAACTCGGTGAGATAAGTACTTTTTGAACGAATGGCTATATCTTTTGAACTTGTGAAGGGATTACACTTAATTTGACATATATTGTGCAGAGTTATGTCATAAACAACATATTTCAACAGCAGAAACCAGCTTGATAATATCCATTAGTTATTTCCACTCCTAATCAAAAACGCTTCAACTCGGTCTCATAAGCACGTTTTGAACGGATGGCTATATCCTTTCAACCTGTAATGGGCTCACAAGAATTTGACGTATATTGTGCAGAATCATGTCCTAAACAACATATTTCAACAGCAGAAACCAGCTTGATGAAACTTAATAGTTATTTCCGCTCCTAATCAAAAACGCTTCAACTTGGTGAGATAAGCAATTTTTGAACGAATGGCTATATCTTTTGAACCTGTAATGGGATTTCACTGAATTTGACATATATTGTGCAGAATCATGTCCTAAACAACATATTTCAACAGCAGAAACCACATTGATGAAATTCATTAGTTATTTCCACTCCGAATCAAAAATGCTTCAAATCGATGAGATAAGCACTTTTTGATCGAATGGCTATATCTTTTGAACTTGTCACTGGATTATACTGAATTTGACATATTTTGTGCAGAATCTTGTCCTATACAACATATTTCAACAGCGGGAACCAGCTTGATGAAATTCATTAGTTATTTCCACTCCTAATCAGAAACGTCTCAACTCGGTGAGATAAGCACTTTTTTCACGAATGGCTATATCTTTTGATCTTATCGCTGGATTACACTTAATTTGACATGTGTTTTGCAGAATCATGTCCTAAACAACATATTTCAACAGCAGAAACCAGCTTGACGAAATCCATCAGTTATTTCCACTCCTAATCAAAAACGCTTCAATCCGATAAGATAAGCAGTTTTTGAACGAATGGCGATATATTTTTAACCTATGAAGGGATTACACTGAATTTGACATATATTGTGCAGAATCATATCCTAAACAACATATTTCAAAAGCAGAAACCAGCTTGATGAAATTCAAAAGTTATTTCCACTCCTAATCAAAAACGCTTCAACTCGGTGAGAAAGTACTTTTTGAAGGAATGGCTATATCTTTTGAACTTGTGAAGGGATTACATTGAATGGGACATATATTGTGCAGAATCATGTCCTAAAAGACATATTTCAACAGCAGAAACCAGTTTGATGAAATTCATTAGTTATTTCCACTCCTAATCAAAAACGCTTACACTCGGTGAGATAAGTCCTTTTTGAACGAATGGCTATATCCTTTGAACCTGGAATGGGATCACACTGACTTTGACATATATTGTGCAGAATTATGTCATAAACAACATATTTCAACAGCAGAAACCAGCGTGATGAAATTCAAAAGTTATTTCCACTCCGATTCAGAAATGCTTCAACTCGGTGAGATAAGCACTTTTTGATCGAATGGCAATATCTTTTGAACTTGTCGCTGGATTATACTGAATTTGACATATTTTGTGCAGAATTATGTCATAAACAACATATTTCAACAGCAGAAACCAGCTTGATGAAATTCATTGGTTAATTCCACTCCGAATCAAAAACGCCTCACCTCGGTGAGATAAGTTCTTTTGGAACGACTGGCGATATCTTTTGAACCTATGAAGGGATTACACTGAATTTGACATATATTGTGCAGAAACATGTTCTAAACAACATATTTCAACAGCAGAAACCAGCTTGATGAAATTCAAAAGTAATTTCCACTCCTAATCAAAAACGCTTCAACTCGGTGAGATAAGTACTTTTTGAACAAATGGCTATATCTTTTTAACTTGTGAAGGGATTACACTGAATTTGACATGTATTGTGCAGAATCATGTCCTAAACAACATATTTCAACAGCAGAAACCAGCTTATAGAAATTCATTAGTTATTTCCACTCCTAATCAAAAATGCTTCAACTCGGTGAGATAAGTACTTTTTGAATGAATGGCGATATAATTTTAACGTATGAATGGATTACACTGAATTTGACATATATTGTGCAGAATCATGTCCTAAACAACATATTTCAACAGCAAAAACCAGCGTAATGAAATTCCAAAGTTATTTCCACTCCTAATCAAAAATGCTTCAACTCGGTGAGATAAGCACTTTTTGAACGAATGGCTATATCTTTTGAACTTGTTAAGGAATTACACTGAATTTGACATATATTGTGCAGAATCATGTCCTAAACAACATATATCAACAGTAGAAATCTACTTAATGAAATCCATTAGTTATTGCCACTCCTAATCAAAATTGCTTCAACTCGGTGAGATAAGCACTTTTTGCACGAATGGCAATATCTTTTGATCTTGTCGCTGGATTACACTGAATATGACATGTGTTGTGAAGAATCATGTCCTAAACAACATATTTCAACAACAGAAACCAGCTTGATTAAATCCATTAGTTATTTCCACTCTCAATCAAAAACGCTTCAACCCGATAAGATAATCAGTTTTTGAACGAATGGCTATGTCTTTTGAACCTGTGATGTGATTACACTAAATTTGAAATATATTGTGCAGAATCATATCCTAAAAAAGATATTTCAAGAGCAGAAACCAGCTTGATGAAATTCATTGATTATTTCCACTCCGAATCCAAAAACGCTTCAACTCGGTGAGATAAGTACTTTTTGAACGAATGGCGATATCTTTTTAACCTACGAAGGGATTACACTGAATTTGACATATATTGTGCGGAATCATGTCCTAAACAATATATTTCAACAGCAGAAACCAGCGTAATGAAATTCAAAATTTATTTCCACTCCTATTCAAAAACGCTTCAACTCGGTGAGATAAGCACTTTTTGAACAAATGGCTATATCTTTTGAACTTGTGAAGGGATTACACTGAATTTGACATAGATTGTGCAGAATCATGTCCTAAACAAAATATTTCAACAGCAGAAACCAGCTTGATGAAATTCATTAGTTATTTCCACTCCTAATCAAAAACGCTTCAAATCGGTAAGATAAGTACTTTTTGAACGAATGGCTATATCTTTTGAACATGTGAAGGGATCACACTGACTTTGACATATATTGTGCAGAATCATATCCTAAACAACATATTTTAACAGCAGAAACCAGCTTGATGAAATTCATTAGTTATTTCAACTCCTAATCAAAAATGCTTCAACTCGGTGAGATAAGTACTTTTTGAACGAATGGCGATATAATTTTAACGTATGAATGGATTACACTGAATTTGACATATATTGTGCAGAATCATGTCCTAAACAACATATTTCAACAGCAAAAACCAGCGTAATGAAATTCCAAAGTTATTTCCACTCCTAATCAAAAATGCTTCAACTCGGTGAGATAAGCACTTTTTGATCGAAAGGCAATATCTTTTGAACTTGTCGCTGGATTATACTGAATTTGACATATTTTGTGCAGAATCATGTCCTAAACAACATATTTCAACAGCAGGAACCAGCTTGATGAAATTCAAAAGTTATTTCCACTCCTAATCAAAAACGCTTCAACCCGGTGAGATAAGTACTTTTTGAACGAATGGCTATATCTTTTGAACCTGTGAAGGGATTTCACTGAGTTTGACATATATTGTCCAGAATCATGTCCTAAACAACAAATTTCAACAGCAGAAACCAGCTTGATGAAATTCATTAGTTACTTCCAATACTAATCAAAAACTCTTCAACATGGTGAGATAAGCAATTTTTGAACGAATGGCTATATTTTTTGAACCTGTGATGGATTTAACTGAATTTGACATATATTGTGCAGAATCTTGTCCTAAAAAACATATTTCAACAGCAGAAACCAGCTTGATGAAATTCATTAGTTATTTCCACTCCGAATCAAAAACGCTTCAACTCGGTGAGATAAGCACTTTTTTCTCAAATGGCTATATCTTTTGATCTTATCGCTGGATTACACTGAATTTGACATGTGTTTTGCAGAATCATGTCCTAAACAACATATTTCAACAGCAGAAACCAGCTTGACGAAATCCATCAGTTATTTCCACTCCTAATCAAAAACGCTTCAACCCGATAAGATAAGCAGTTTTTGAACGAATGGCTATATCTTTTGAACATGTGATGTGATTACACTAAATTTGACATATATTGTGCAGAATCATATCTTAAAAAACATATTTCAACAGCAGAAACCAGCTTTAATAAATTCATTTGTTATTTCCACTCCGAATCAAAAACGCCTCAACTCGGTGAAATAAGTTCTTTTGGAACGACTGGCGATATCTTTTGAACCTATGAAGGGATTACACTGAATTTGACATATATTGTGCAGAAACATGTTCTAAACAACATATTTCAACAGCAGAAACCAGCTTGATGAAATTCA